>NW_005871086.1:243894-262227 GCF_000147115.1 Myotis lucifugus | reverse complement strand
CATTTTCTGCTGTCTGTGGCAAGGCATCTCAGCTCCTAAGGGCATCTGCATTTCTTCTCACATAATCCCCTACATCTTTAAACCAGCAACAGCACTTCTCATGTTTGGAATCTTTGGACTTCATCTTCTGCCTTCTTCCTCTGCCACCAGACAGAAAATTCATGCACTTTTTAAAAATATATTTTATTGATTTTTTACAGAGAGGTAGGGAGAGGGATAGAGAGTTAGAAACATTGATCAGCTGCCTCCTGCACACTCCCTACTGGGGATGTGCCCGCATCCAAGGTACATGCCCTTGACCAGAATCGAACCTGGGACCCTTGAGTCCAAAGGCCGACGCTCTATCCACTGAGCCAAACCAGTTAGGGCAAATTCATGCACTTTTTAAGACTCATGTGCTTAAGTGAGGCCTACCTAGATATCTCCCTTTTTAAAGGTCAGCTGTGTCATGTGACACAATACAATAGAGTGATATTTCATCACATTCAAGGGTTTAGGGATTAAGGCATGGAATCTTGGGCCATTCCTTGAAATTTTACCTACCACACAGCCAATAAAAGACATTTATAAAGACTATAAAAACTGAATTATCAGAAAAGGGGACAAAGCCCAAATACACATTTATTACTACAAATCATAACATCATGGTTGACTTAAAAACACACACAACAGTTATAAACTTTTATTACAAATTAAAAATGAGGTTTTAAAAAATCTCAACTTGACCAGATATGAAACAATCGAAAACCTTTAAAGGTGTATTGAGAAACACCAGGCTTAAAGAAAACAACTCACTGTTTGTCTTTACCCAAACAGATGTGGATAATGTAACCCCTCCCAAACTGACTAGATAATGCAGATAGTTTTGCTTATCTGGTCAATGGACAAAAAAAGCCAAGAACTTATGGTCTTCAGCTCCAATCTTTCATTCATTTCTTATTGCTGGAATTGTATATTCATTTCTTCTTTTTGGACAACTGGGATGACGGTAAAGGCGGTAAGCTGACCTTTACTCAGGCCGGGCCCTGCTCAGCCTCAGACAAATTCTTAGCTGGTGAATCAGCTGCTTTTGTCTCTTTGCCATGTTGTGTTTTAGGTTTTTCTGGGCATCTGTAGAAGTAATTGAAGTTGCGGTGGTACTGATATTGAGGTGGATGCTGACCTTGGGCCTCATCTCCTTGGTTTTCCTTCTCCTCTTTTATTGCTGTCCTCTGTGCTGTCTTTGGTGAGGATTGTCCCTGAGGAATCATGATCTATAACCCCGACACATTTTCTGTCTCACTGGCCAACCTTGTTCTCTTGCATTCTGGTTGTCAGCACCCTCCATCACATCTTCCTGCACAGGGGAGCTGGGGTAATGTGGTCAGTGCTCAGAGGGTTTCCACAGGTAGTAAGGTGAGAACTGTGGTCTGAGGTAGGCTGGCACTATTGGACCTGGCCTGCACGACACTTTTCCAGCCTTCATTCCACCCCCCCCCCCTACTCTCACTGTTCTGGTAAGTCTGGTAATTGCATGGAGGATCCCTACATGTGGGTAGCATATAATAGATACAGTCTACTGTATATTTACTGCCTTGCACTGGGGGAACTCCACCAGGGCCTGTAACATTTTCTGCCCCCATATCCTTTTCTCCTCAACAATTTCAAACTCTATGCATGGTCTCTCCATCTCTCACACTGCAAAGGTGGATACATGTTGTATCATATATTAGTACTCATTCCTTTTTATTACTAAACTAGTGGCCCAGTGCACAGATTTGTGCACATTGAAAGGAAATTAATTAGAAGAGATATTTTATTATCGCTATTCGTCCTTTCTCTGTAATGGAAGTGTCAACCAAATTCACGATCAACAACAACAGGTCGAAACACACGCGTTTATTTTTAAATTGCTAGTGCCCATCATATGTACCGCCAGTCAGTCGGTTGGACGGTAGGACATACATACAGTTGGTCACTTAGCCTTTTATGTATATAGATAATATTGCATTTTATGGCTATACCACATTTTGTTTATCCATTTGTCAATTAATAGACATTTTGATTATTTCTACTTTTTGGCTATTATGAATAATGTGCAATAAATATTTGTGTACAAGATTTTGTGTGGACAAGTTTTTAATTCTCTTGGGTATATGAGTGATTTTGCTTGTTATGATAACTCTGTGTTTAACATTTTGAGGAGTGGCCAAATTATATCTAAAATTGTCTGCACCATTTTACATTCCTGCCAGTAATATGTGAGGATTCTAATTTCTCCAAACCCTTTTGATGCTTGTCATGGTCTGTTTTTTTCCAATTATAAATATTATAGTAAATGTTTAGTGGCACCTCATTGTGGTTTTGATTTTCATTTCCTTGAAGGCTAATTATGTTGAAATATGTTCATGGGTTTATTGACCATTTCTGTATCTTCTTTGGAGAAATGTCTATTCAAGTTATAAACCAAAGAGCTTAAATAGTTATAGAGGCCCAGTGCATGATTAAATCATGCGCATGTAGGGTCCCCTAGGCCTAGCCTGCCATCAGGGCCATGTTCGCTGCCCTGCAACACCTTGCACGCTCTGCGGACGCTGCCGGTGTCCCGCCCTGCGATGCCTCGCACACTCCTCAGACACTGCTGGCACTCTGCCCCGCCTGCCGTGAGAGACGCTGCTCGTTTGGTCATGACACTGTAACGGTGTCACGACCACAGGCCTTTTATGATATAGATATGCATAGCCCATGGACCTGGGCACTAGGGTGGTGAAGACCTGGGGGGGGGGTGTGGGTAGGGTCTGGGAGGAAATGGGTACAGGGTGGGGGCACAGGAGACATCTGTAATACTATCAGCAATAAAAAATATATTAAAAAACAAAATAAAACAAACAAATCACTTGCCTATTTTAAGTTGGGTTGTCTTTTTATTGTTGAGTGATAAGAGTTCTTCATATGCTCTGAATAGAAGTTAGACTATATATATACATATATACATATTTAATATATTTTATTGATTTTTTACAGAGAGGAAGGGAGAGGGATAGAGAGTTAGAAACATCGATGAGAGAGACACATCGATCAGCTGCCTCCTGCACACCCCCCACTGGTGATGTGCCCGCAACCAAGGTACATGCCCTTGACCAGAACCGAACCTGGGACCATTCAGTCCGCAGGCCAATGCTCTATCCACTGAGCCAAACTGGCTAGGGCTAGGACTACTTATATTTAATGTAATTACTGGGGTTTGATTTAAATCCACGATTTTGCTATTTGTTTCTTATCCTCATTTTTCTATGCTCTTTTTTGAATTTGGGTTGAGTTTTAAAAAATATTTTATTTTATTTCTACTATTACTTTATTAGCTATACTACTTTGTTTTAGCTGTTTCTTTAGCACTTAAAATATATATCTTTAATGTAGTATACCATCAAATAATATTTTATCACTGCCTATATAATATAAGAATCTTTCAAACTACTATTCTCCTTTGCCAAGTCTTTTTGTTATTATTTTCATATATTTTATTGCTGCATGTTATAAATTCCACAATGTGTTATTATTATTATTTTGCTTTAAGTGATCAAAATTCTTTTAATGAGATTTAAAAACTGACTGGTTAGAAATCTCTAGGTATTTTTACCTCATTACTGAAACATGTTATCTCATGCAGACATTCTGTAAAGTGTGGATTATATAGTTTTTGCTTTTAACTTTTATTTAATCAGTAGAAAAGACCAATGAGGTGTTGAGTCAGATATTTCTGGAAATTAAGTTAGTTCTAGGCTATATATTGGACATTTTTGGTGTCCATGGGTTGGTACCAATTTACTTAGTATTCATGGGTGAGGAGGTTTCACTTGTCATTGGCCTTTGAATCCCTGGTGTGTATTGCAGTGGTTAGTACAGTGGTTAAACACACTGATATGATGCTAATTGCCAAAGTTTGGAACACTTCCATATTTGGAAGCTGCTGGTTTTATTGTCCAGGTATTAAATTGCTAAATGAATGAGATGAATTATCAGAAATTCATTGAAATGGAAAACTTTTAATAATACTCCTGAGTATTCATTGATGGCAAGTTCAGTTATAGTTATTCAGTGATCACTTCAAAATCCTACGTCAGATGGATAAAAATCCCAAAGCTTTCAAGCTTGAAATCCACCCTGTGCAGAATTTTGTGCTTTGTATTTTACAGCCTAAGCTTCTGTAACACAGGATAAGAGGAGAAATGAATCATTAGAGGATGCACAGGAGATTATGGTAAGTGCTTGATGTTAGTGGAAAACCTATTTTCAACAAGCAAGTTAAGTCCATAAATGTTACTGAGTATACATTGAAGAATATTGCTTTGGCCTTTAAAAGAGAGCCAGACTTTAGTAGAGTTACTAGTTTTATCGAGTTGATTGGATTACACTGAGTTTTCCTATCCTCTGCTGCCTCACCTTTATAAAGTGATAATAATTATTTTAAGTTATTTAAGGTAGATGTTGAGGGAGGGAGAGAAGAGATAATGAGATCTTCAAAGGAAGTTTATTCCTTGAGAATCTAAACTTTCCTAACCCTAAACCACATTCCTATCTTTAATACCATTGCAAAAAAGATAGTTGTGTTAGTCAGATTTCTCCAGAGACACAACCAATAGGATTTCTCTCTCTCTCTCTCTCTCTCTCTCTCTCTCTCTCTCTCTCTCTTCATCTATCTATCATCTATTGATCAACAAATCACATTTATATAGAAAGAGATTTATTTTCAGGAATTGGCTCATAAGATTGTGAGGCCTGGTTAATCTGAAGTTTGCAGGCCAGGACAGCAGGATGAAAATTCTGACAGGAGTCAGTCTTACAGTCTTGAGTCAGAAGACAGTCTGAAGGCAGAATTATTTCTTCTGGGGACCTCAGTCTTTTCTTTTAAGGCCCTCCACTGATTGTAGTAGGCCTATCCACATTATGGAGGGTAATCTGCTTTACTCTAAGTCTACCGATTTAAATGTTAATCACATTTGAAAAACACCTCCGTAACAGCATCTAGACTGGTATTTGGCAACACAACTGGGTGCCATGGCCTAGCCAAGTTGACAGACACAATTAACCATCACAATAATTAAAGGGATAAAATTATTACTTACTTTCCAAATAATGAAAATCAAATCAAATGACTTGGCCAAGAAGCAGAATCTAAATTTTTAGGTATATTAGCTCACAAAATAGATCTTTATTCAATAATGTTTATTATTTCAGCAGTAGAATCAAATACTAACTTGCTCTGATTTGACACAAGTGCTTAAAACCTTTATATTTTCTTTTCTCCCCAGCTTTAATGATACAATGATTTTATATGTAGAGTGACATGATTACCACAATCAAAACACTCCTATATTTTCTTGATACAAAATTTTAAGCTTAAAGTTAATATCAAATAATATCTCTTAAAGTAGTCATTTGTTTATTAAAAATAATTACTTTTCTTCTATAGTAAATGTTTGTTGGAACCAGTGCAAATATAATTCTATAATGCCATAGTAGTTACTCATTAAAGTGCAGATGGCAAGTAGGCTTATTTCTACCTCACTTGGCCAGAGGAAGACAAAGGTATTGAAAAAGACAAATGCAAAATTTACAGAGAATGAAAGGTTTAAAAAAATCCAGGGACCAACATTGAAAGGGTGGAACTATTTAAACAGAAACCAGCCAAAACTGGTTTGGCTCAGTGGATAGAGCGTCGGCCTGTGGACTGAAAGGTCCCAGGTTCGATTCCGGTCAAGGGCATGTACCTGGGTTGCGGGAACATCCCCAGTAGGAGATGTGCAGGAGGCAGCTGATTGATGTTTCTCTCTCATCGATGTTTCTAACTCTCTATCTCTCTCCCTTCCTCTCTGTAAAAAATCAATAAAAAATATATTTAAAAAAAATAAACAGAAACCAGTTACTAATATCCAAATCAGAGTGTTTTTATTTGGTATTTAAAAAATATTTTTGTTTTCTCAGGTTTATTTCATAAGGAATTATGAAATAAGTGTGGATTAAAGAATACAACAATCAACTAAATTGCCCCTGCTTAATTGGAGAGAATTGGTAAGCTTTGCTGCCTCTTTACCTACCCTACTTATTGTGGATATGCACATATGTAGATGGTGTTGAACAAGACCCCATCTCAATCACTTGTCTGATATGTTGCATAAGTGTGTGGTGTTTAGTTTAATAGGTGGCCTTTTAACTTATGAGAATTACTTTGCCCTCTCTTCTGTCTCAGGGCTCAATGTATTTTTTCATTGTGTTGCTTTCTATGAGGGCACCTACACACACACCACAAATACACACATTCTCCAAGATTCCTCAAAATGCCTAGCATTATGACTTGCCACCTTTTAGATTTTGCCATGGCACCTGTTCTTTTTTTTCCTAGTTATCAAAAAAAATCATAGAATTGTGAAGTTTGGGGGTTGGGAGGAATCAAGACCATCACTTCCCTCTGCCTCTTTGCATTTGAATCCCTAGCACAGTTTCCGGCTAGGCACTCACAATGTTTATAGAATGAATGTTAAATATGCTACAACCGTTCGAACAAAGAATGAGCCTCTTCTACAGTCTTTACTTGTTTGTCTAAGCAAGGTTGTCCTTATTGCCACTGGAGAAAGCCTGTCCTTTCTGTGCTCTGAAAGCCAGCATGCAGACTAGATTTGGGCTGTTCTAAAGAAATGGAAGACCACAGCCGACTGTATGACAGCTCTGCCCCCCTGGGCTTCCCTACTCAGTGTCACTCTCTGGGCCATAACTCATCATAACTACATCCTTGGAACATACGGGGGAAGTGCTGTGGAGAGCTTTCTCTGAATGCAGAGAAGAGGACACCGTTTAGTTCTTACCATAAAAACAATTCTTACCTTTAAAACCTCAGAGCAGCTTTCTTTCTCAGAAATTTTTCCCCCTCCTGTTTTGGTTGACAATCTGGTAGATAATATCATGACATACTATGAAGGGTCAAATACATATTTTTAAAACTTTATCTTTATGGTTGAAAGTATTACAGGTGGAACAAATATTAAAAAAAGAAAAAATACAATATTCTGTGAAGGATAAAACTTAAAAATAAACTAAGTACATGTACTAAAAGAGAGATAGGAGTTAATCTAGCTCATCAGCTCTCTAGAGGCAACTGCTAAGTGGTGGGAACCTTAGGGCAGGAGAACTGGGACAGAGAATTCCAGCTCTGCATGCAAAAGCAGGCAAGCCATAAAACATCTCAGAACCTTAGCTACATGACATTTTATTAGAGAGATAAATGTCTATGAGCTTCAATTTTTAATGATAATTTTCTGAACCACTAATGAAGCCAGAGATCCTTCTCATTCCCTGGCTTTTCTCTTAAGTTTTTCAACAGGAGACCTAGACATGTGCTACATCTCATCACGAAGAAGAGCTGCATCTAGTTCCCATTTCATAGCTCAGAAAACCGAGGCTTGGGGAGGTGAAGCTGAAGGTCACAGTTACTTGAATTCATTGAACGTGCTCTTATGAGGAGCCTCTGCCTCTCCTTTCTAGGTGAAAGCAAAACAGTTCTTGGTTCTCTGCTGCTAATGCATTGCTGACCAGCAGATTATAGGAAAGATAGTCCCCATCTTCAGAATATTGCTTTATAAGAAATACAACCATATTATAAACTTTCAGACATGGATGAGTAAAATTGTACTCATGATCCCATGAAGTAGGCATTTTAGTTTCCTTTTTGTTTTTCTCCCTCTACATATGCTTTTTTTTTTCTTTTTTTAATCCTCACCCGAGGATATTTTTTCATTGATTTTAGAGAGAGGGAAAGACAGAGAGAAACATTGATGTGAGAGAAACACATCAATTGGTTGCCTTCTGTACAAGCCCTGACCAGGCCCCAGGCCAGGGAGGAGCCTGCAACCAAGATATGTGCCCTTGACTGGAATCAAATCCGGGACCCTTTGGTCCACAGGTTGACACTCTATCCACTGAGCCAAAACAGCTACATATGCTTTTTAATACTTTGTCTTTTTAAATAAAGTAACCCATGCTTATTATACAAATTTAAACAATACAGAGATTAATGTAAAAATGAATAAAATCCTACTATCCCTTTTAATTCTTTACTTCACAGGTAACCAACGTTACACTAAACATGTATTCTTTAACACCTATCTTCTATCCTTTTAGGAATAAATATTACATACAAACATAAGTCATCAATATGTATATATGTTTGAATATGTATAAATATATTCAAGCATACATGTGTATATATATGTGCATATCTACACATAAAAATCTCTTTTCATTTTTTCCTTTGTGTCTTTGTTTGTTTGTTCCTTCTTTCTTCTCTACCTTTCTCTCTCTCTCCCTCCCTCCCTTCCTTCCTGGTTCACAACATATTTATAATATGGTTTTTTCACCAAGAAGTTAATAATCCATGAAGTTAATAGTTTGCAATCTTGGCTGTTTGGAATCAACAAGGAGCTTTAAAAGTACTGGTGGGTCTGAATGAATTGTCTGAGATGGGGCCTGGGCAGCAAAATTTATACCCTCCCCCCCCACCCTAGGCATTGTGAATCACTGCTTCACTATACTTACACCCGACTCATTCTTATTAATGACTATATATTAGTAATATTGTGATTGCACTAAATTTATTTACCCATTCCTCTATTGATAAACATTCAGTTTATTTCCAGTACGTTGTTTTGCTAAAAATGTTTAAATAAACATATATCCTTAATTACTGATTTCTTTATTTCTATGAAATACAGGGTAGGGAAAAAGTAAGTTTACAGTTGTTGGAATGGAAAATAATTCAATATTGTATTGTAAATAAATAATACAATAAAAATAATTATTTTATCTCAATTTTTATTCTTCATAATATTTCAATATTTTTTCATATTGATAATTCTTTATTATTACCATTCCTAATAGCTGCACACAATTCTATTTAAGTTCCACTATATTTATTCAGGCTTCAAAAACAAATGTTGAGCTGCCTCAAACTGATTGTCGAACTGCAGTGGGAAGGCCAGGGAGGGTTGGGGGACAGGAGGGAGGGGAGTAAGAGATCAACCGAAGGACTTGTATGCATCCATATAACCATAACTAATGGACATAAGACACTGGGGGGTAAGGGAGGGCAGGGGCTTGTCAAGGGTGGTGGTGGGGGGGGGAAAGGACACTTATGTAATACCCTTTGTAATACTTTTAGCGAAAAAAAAACAAAACAAATGTCACTGGAATTTTGATGGGGAAAGATAGCCCCATGACTGCTATATTAATTAATGCTGTAATTAATATTTTCTTGCATTTATTTTTTTTCATAGTTTGGATGCTTAAGAGAATCCTACAAGTGAAATAATTGAATCAAGAATACAAGTATTTTTTATGATTTGTGGTAATTATTTCTTAAACCCTGTTATAGTTTTTGGCCAGCCCATCAGTATAGGAAATTATAGGTAATATAACGTTAGTATTTATAAAATAATATGTCCTCAGGGACAAATAATATTACAAAATTTAAAAAATTATGTTTTAGTCAATTATTAGCTCTACTGTGAAGGAAGGGTTGGATTCTTTTTCAGGTTACTTCAGTCAAATAAAAGCATTTTTGCATACCTACTGTGTGCAAGTAACCATCCTAAGGGTTACAAGGGATAAGTCATATGTGGTTATTGCTTTTAAAGAAAATGCGAACTTGCCCAGTCCTTGTGGCTCAGTGGTTGAGCATTGACCTATGATCCAGGAGGTCGAAATTCCGGGCAGGGCATATGCCCAGGGTTGTGGGCTTGTGTAGAAGGCAGCCGAACAATGACTCTCTCTCATCACTGATGTTTCCATCTTTCTCTCTCTCTCTCCCTTCCTTTCTGAAATCAATAAAAATATATATAAAAAGAAAATGTGAACTTAATGGGGAGCAAAGCCAAATAGTTTCTTTTCTTTTACAGTTAAATTTCATATAAAAAATATGAAAATGAAGAGATAAGATTTGATTGTGTCAGGAAAGTTTCATGAAAGGTATCGGTCTTTGAGAGACTTGAAAGATGAATAATTAAATAGTGATGAGGTGCAGAGAGTACATTTGATTACAGGGTATGTTTTTTGAGCAGAGGAAACAATAAATAGAGACAAAGATTTTGAAAGTAAGTAGGTGGAGGTAGCATGGCTGAAGCATAGTAACTTGCTTGGCTGGAGAAAAGAATGCATAGGGGGATAGAAGGGATGCCATCGTGGGAAAATTAATGTGCAGCAGACTGTTGCAGCCCTTGAAGGTACATTTAATTTGATAGGAAGAGTGAAACAATGAATGATTTTATCTGGGAGTTGTGCTTTGAGTATTAATTTGGTGGTATCGCAGATTAGACTAAAATGAAAAGAACTAACTAACTAGTGGCTAGGGATTTGGGGCAACTTATTTATTCTTGTATAGCTCACTTATCTCATCTGCAAGACAGGACAGTCATGCTTATGCCAGCATGTGGTTGTGGTTAAATAGAATGGTGGATGTAAAGTGTCTGGAATGGCTCCTGATACATGGTGGGTATATTGTAACAATTATTATTAAATTGGTCTTAATTATAAATGCTCTAGGAAGAAATAGGCAACTCAGATAGGAATGCAGAATCACTTGAGTTAGTTCCATTCCTATAACAGTAAAGCTAAATTAGCTTTTATTCTACTTCCTTTCCACCCAAAGTCCCTTGGAAAACTCAGTGGATGGATGCGCTAAACCAAACAAGAGTGACTGAATTTGTCTTCTTGGGACTTACTGATAACTGGGTACTGAAGGTATTATTTTTCATGGCATTCTCAGCCATATATGTGCTCACTCTTTGGGGGAACATCCTCATCATGGTCACCATAATCTTTACTGAACATCTCCATAGCCCTATGTATTTCTTCCTGAGCAACCTGTCGTTTATTGACATCTGCCACTCATCTGTTACTGTGCCCAAGATGCTGGAGGGTTTGCTTTTAAAGAGAAAGACCATTTCCTTTGACAACTGCATCGCACAGCTCTTCTTCCTCCATCTGTTTGCCTGTGCTGAGATCTTTCTGCTGACCATTATGGCCTATGATCGTTACGTAGCCATCTGCACGCCGTTACACTACACCACTGTGATGAACATGAGGGTCTGCATACCGCTTGTCATTGCTCTCTGGCTGGGGGGTACTGTTCACTCTCTGGTGCAGACCTTCTTGACCATTCGTCTGCCTTACTGTGGCCCCAACATTATTGACAGCTACTTCTGTGATGTGCCTCCTGTCATCAAGCTGGCCTGTACAGATACATATCTCACAGGAATGCTGATGGTGTCCAATAGTGGAACCATCTCCCTCGCCTGTTTCCTGGCTTTGGTCACCTCCTACACAGTCATCTTGGTTTCTCTTAGAAAACAGTCAGCTGAAGGGCGCTGGAAAGCCCTGTCTACCTGCTCAGCTCACTTCATGGTGGTTGCCCTCTTCTTTGGACCATGTATCTTCATTTATACTCGGCCCAATACCAGCTTCTCCCTTGACAAGGTGGTATCTGTCTTTTACACAGTGATCACCCCTTTGCTGAATCCCCTCATTTACAGTTTGAGGAATGAGGAAGTAAAAAGTGCCATCAAGCATCTCAGACAGAGACAAGTTTTTTTCGTGAAATCGTGTACATGATGGTCTTGGGATTGCACATATAATTATGGCCAAATCTTTAATGAGAGAGTAAAAATAAAGAAACAAAATCATTAGGTGAAGTTGCATGCAGCAGTGCAGACTTGTGCATGAAAGAGAGGGACTTGTTAACTATTACTTAAATAAAGAAGATCATGGTGGAACATATAAGGAAAAAGAATGTGGAAAAGTTTAAAGAAGGTTTCTGATTTCACCAATAAAAGAACATAATTTGGGCGCAGACTCATTTTTAGGAACAGGTTATAGTTGAGAGTGAACCTACTTTCTTGATTTGTATTGTTCTGTGTGTTACTGACTCTGGGAAGCTATACACCACACCTGTGTTTTATACATTACTAGAGGCCGGGTGCATGAAATTCATGCGGGGGGAGGGGGGGTGGGGGGTGCCCCTCAGCCCAGCCTGCACCTTCTCCAATCTGGGATCCCTCAGGGGATGTTCACAGGGATCGGGCCTAAACCGGCAGTTGGACATACAATCCGGGACTGCTGGCTCCCAACCTCTTGCCTACCTGCCTGCCTGATTGCCTCTAATTGCTTCTGCCTGATCGCCCCCTAATCACTCACCTGTCAGCCTGATTGATGCCTAACTGCTCCCCTGCTGGCCCAATCGCCCTCAACTGCCCTCCCCTGCTGGCCTGTTTGCTCCCAACTGCCCTGCCCTGATGGCCTGATCACCCACAACTGCCCTCCCCTGCCAGCCATCTTGTGATGACATGGAGGCAGCCATCTTGTGACCACATGGGACAGCCATCTTGTGTGAGGATGTGATGGTCAATTTGCATATTACCTCTTTATTATATAGGATACTGGTTTCAATCTTGCTCTCAAATGCAGGGTGTTCCAAAAAATGTATGTGCACTTTAACAGCTGATAGCTCAATTTTGAAAATGAGATTTATTTTACCAAACACTGCTTTTATAATTATTCAAAGTGTGTGTATACATTTTTTGGACACCCTATTTATTTTCAATGTGTTTAAGCCTTTACTGATTTACATTGAATTTAATTTAGCTACTTTTGAAAGTGATTCTCTACCAAACTTATGGACCTTGGTTGTAGAAACATTTTTTAACTTGACCCCAAAGGCAAGGGAAATAAAGGCAAAAAACAAATGAATGGGATTATACAAAACTAAAAAGTTTCTGTACAGCAAAAGAAACTGACAACAAAACAAAGAACAGCCAACCAAATGGAACATATTTGCAAACAGTAGCTCCAATAAAGGTTTAATTTCTGAAATATATAAAGAACTAACAAAACTCAACACCAAACAAACACCCCAATCAAAAAATGGGTAGAGGACCTGAAAATACACTTCTCTTAAGAAGACATAAGAACAGCCAATAGATATATGAAAAGATGTTCAACCTCACTAGCAATTAGGGCAGTGATGGCGAACCTTTTGAGCTCGGCGTGTCAGCATTTTGAAAAACCCTAACTTAACTCTGGTGCAGTGTCACATATAGAAATTTTTTGATATTTGCAACCATAGTAAAACAAAGACTTATATTTTTGATATTTATTTTATACATTTCAATGCCATTTAACAAAGAAAAATCAACCAAAAAAATGAGTTCATGTGTCACCTCTGACACGCGTGTCATAGGTTCACCATCACTGAATTAGGGAAATGCAAATCAAAACTACAATGAGATACCACCTCACTCCTGTTAGAGTGGCTATTATCAACAAGACAAGTAATAACAAGTGTTGGAGAGGTTGTGGAGAAAAGGGAACCCTCATTCACTGCTGGTGAGAATGTAGACTGGAATAACCACTATGGAAAGCAGTCTGGCAATTCCTCAAAAAATTAAGAATAGAGCTACCATATTACCCAGCAATCCCCCTCCTGGGTAGATACCCAAAAGCCTCAAAAACATGTATTCATAAAGATACATGTACTCTAATGTTCATTGCAGCATTATTCATAATGGCCAAGACATGGAAACAAACAAAATGTCCTGTAATAGAGGACTGGATACAGAAGATGTGGTACATATACCCAATGGAATACTACTCAGCCATAAGAAAGGATGAAATACTGCCATGTGCAACAATGTGGATGGACCTTGAGAATATTATACTAAGTGAAACAAGTCAGTTAGAAAAAGCTAAGAACTATGATTTCATTGATATGTGGGATATAAAACTGAAACTCAGAAACACAAACAGCAATATGGTTGCCAGAGGGAAGGGGGTCCTACTATATGGTGACAGGAGAAGATTTGACTTTGGGTGATGGGCATACAGTATAATATACAGATCTTTTAACATAGAAACCCACATCTGAAACCTATATGATCACATTAACCAATGTCACTCCAATAAATTAAAAAACAACAACAACCCAGCTCTTAGGGGAAAAAAAGTGATTTTCTTATTATTTCTAATATTCTTTGTGTTTTTATTTTGACAACATCAAGGTGGATATGTATAAAGTATGTATTTTAAAATAAACATTATCAAGGTAAAATTTAATTACATAAAAGACAACCATTTTAATTGTAAATTTTGACCAATTTTTACAAAGGCACATATACACCAATGTAACCACCTCCCTAATGAAGATATAGCATATTTCCAACATCTCCAAAAGTTTCTTCAGCCTCTTCCCAGCCAATCCCTCTATCCCCATGTAAGCATCCAAGGATCTGATTTTTATCACTATAAATTATATTTGTCTTTTCTAGAGTTTCATATAAATTACATCATACGATATGTACTCTTCTGTTCCTTTACTTTTTGCTTTGCATGTTGTTTCTGAGGTCAATCCATGTCTTTATAGTATCAGTAGTATGTTCCTTTTTATTGTTGAGTAAACATTATTCTTTTAAAGTTACAGTTGATATACAATATTATATTAGCTTCAGGTGTATAGCCCTGTGATTAAACATTTATTTAACTTATGAAGTGATCACCCTGATAAATCTAGTACCCACCTGATACCATGTATACTTATTACAATGTTATTGACTATATTCCCTATGCTGTACTTTACATCCCCATGACTATTCTGTAACTACCGATTTATACTTCTAAATCCCTTCACCTTTTTCACCCATCCCCCAACTCCTCTTCCATCTCACAACCATCAAAATGTTCTCTGTATCTATGAATCTGTTTCTGTTCCACTTGTTTATTTTGTGTTTTAGATTCCACATATAAGTTAAATCAACCGGCATTTGTCTTTCTGACTTATTTCACTTAGCATAATATCCTTGAGGTCTATCCATGTTGTTGCAGATAGCAAGATTTCATTCTTTTTTAAATGAATCATATTCCATTGTATATATGCACCACTTCTTCTTTATCCATTCATCTATTGATGCACACTTAGGTTGCTTCCATGTCTTGGCTATTGCAAATAATGTGGCAATAAACAAATGGATGTATATGTCTTTTCAATTTAGTGTTTTGGGTTTCTTTGGATAAATGCCCAGAAGTGTAGTTGTTGGGTCCTTCTTTGTATCTTGTTATAGCCTTTGTTTTAAAGTCTATTTGTCTGGTATATGTATTATTACCCCAGCCTTTTGTTTTGTTTTGTTTCCATCTTCATGATATATTTTTTCCTGTCCTTTTACTTTCAGTCTGTGAGCATCTTTCCATCTGAAGTGAGTCTTGTAGACAGCATATGTGAGAGTCTTGTTTTGTGATCCATCACTCACCATATGTGTTTTGATTGAAGCATTTAATCCTCCATTTGCATTTAAAGAAATTGTTGCTCAGCCGTAGCCAGTTTGACTCAGTGGATAGAGTGTCAGCCCTTGGACTGAAGGGTCTCGGGTTCAATTCCAGTCAAGGGTACGTACCTCGATTGCAGGCGTGATTCCCGACCCGAGTCACGGTGCGTCGGGGTGGCAACCAATGGATGTGTCTCTCTCATGTTGAAGTTTCTCCCTCTCTGTCTCTCCCCATTCCTTCCACTCTCTCTAAAAATGGAAATACTCTAGCCAGTTTGGCTCAGTGGATAGAGCATCGGCCTACAGACTGAAGGGTCCTGGGTTCAATTACAGACAAGGACATGTACCTTGGTTATAGGCCTCTCCCTGGCCCAGGGCCTTGATCAGGGCTTGTGCAGGAGGCAACCAACCCATGTGTTTCTTTCACATTGATATTTCTCTCTGTCTTTCCCTCTCTCTTACACTCTCTTTAAAAATTACTAGAAAAATATCCTTGGGTGAGGATTAAAAAAAAATCAATGGAAAAATATCTCTGGGTGAGGATTAACAATAACAACAAAAAAGTAATTGTTGCCTGGCTGGTGTGGCTCATTGGTTGAGTGTCAACCATGAACCAAGAGATCTCATTTCAATCCCATGTCAAGGCACATGCCCAGGTTGTGGGCTCAATCCTCAGTAGGGGCCATGCAAGAGGCAGCCGATTGATGTTTTTCTCTCATCAATGTTTCTATATCTTTATCCCTCTCCCTTTTTCTTTTCATTTCTTCCTTTGTTGATAGATATGTATTTATTGCCATTTTATTACTTATAGTAGAGGCCTGGTGCACGGATTCGTGCACTGGTGGGGTCCCTCAGCCTGGCCTGCACCCTCTTGCAATCTGGGACCCCTCAGGGGATGTTGGACTGCCTGTTTTGGCCTGGCTTGCAGGGATCGGGCTGAAACCAGCAGTCTGACATCCCTCGAGGGATGGACTAGTGCTCTAACTGCAGGAGCCGGGGAGTAGCCCGAGCCTGGGCTGGGCGCTGCACCACTCCTGCTCATCCTGGCCCAACTGCACCTGCCGCTGCTGCAGCTTGGTAGTGCTGCCGTGGAGGCGGAAGAGGCTTGCACCGTGGCAGCTGTGCTTGCCAGCCTCGAGCCCGGCGTTTGGTGCCCGCCAGTCAGCTGAGCGGCACTCCTTCTGTGGGAGTGCACTGACCACCAGGGGGCAGCTCCTGCATTAAGTGTCTGCCTCCTGGTGGTCAGTGTGCGTCATAGCAACTGGTCGACTGGTCGTTCGGGCATTTGGTCATTCGGTCACACACACACACACACACACACACACACACACACACACACACATATATATATATATATATATATATTTTATTTTATTTATTTTTTCTTCTTATTAAAGAAGACCTTATTATAGGGAGCGGCTATAGGGTCAAGCCTCAGATTGACCTGTGGCAGGGCCACAAACAAATCCCAGCTTAGAGGGCAGAGGTCTCTTAGCATAATTAAGCTTAACCTTATAGCCCTCCCTAGTTCCTTCCTAGGTAGCTAATGAGCTGTAGAGGTGCAGCAAGTCCTGCCAAAACAAGGTGAAACTCACAAGAACATTGTAAACATGTTGACTACTACCCTTGTTTTGATCTGACTATAAAATAAAGCTTTGGCTTGCAGGCTGGGTCTTTTCTGTGTCCTCATCCAGGCACAGGAGATCCGCAGAGCCCCAGCTGTATTTTCTTGTCTGTCTTCTTTAATACTTCACTGCCCCTCCTCAGGTCCACCCTTGGCCATGCAGGCACGGCACATCTTGTAACATTTCTTGTAATACTGGTTTGGTAGTGATGAACTCCTTTATCTTAATCTTGTTTGGGAAGCTTTTTATCTGTTCTTTGATTAGGAATGATAGCTTTTCTGGGTAGAGGAATCTTGGTTGTAGATCCTTGCTTTTCATCACTTTGAACATTTTGTGCTAATCTTTTTTGGCCTGCAAGTTTTCCATTGAGAATTGGCTGACAGTTTTATGGGAGTCCCTTTGTAGATAACTAATTGAATTTCTTATGCTGCTTTTAAGATTCTTTCTTTGTTTTTAATCTCTTGCATTTTAATTCTGATGTGTCTTGGTGTGGGCCTCTTTGGGTTTATCTTATTAGGGACTCTCTGCACCTCCTGGACTTGTATGTTTGTTTCCTTTATCAGGTTAGGAAAGTTTTCCATTATTATTTTTTAAAATAGGTTTTCAATTTCTTGCTTCTCCTTCTGGCACCTCCATAATGTGAATGTTGGTATGCTTAAAGTTTTTGGGTTCTCATTTTTCTTCTTCTTCTTTTTTTTCTGACTTGATTGGGTGTTTTCTGCTTCCTTATATTCCAAATCACTGATCTGATTCTCTGTTTCATCTACCCCACTCTTGATTCTCTGTAATTTAGTCTTCATTTTAGTTAGTGTATCCTTCATTTCTGACTGGTTCTTCTTTATGGCTTCCATGTTGTTTTTATGCTGTTGAAATTCTCACTAAGTTCCCGGAGTGTGCTTATAACCATTGTTTTGAACTCTGTTTGCTTGCCTCCATCTAATTTAGTTTTATTCTGGATATTTCTTCTGTTTTCTCATTTGAGACCTGTTTCTTGGTCTCTTCATTTTGGCTGATTCCCTGTGATTGTTTCTATTGATTGGGTAGAGCTGCTACATATCCTGGACTTGGTAGAGTGGACTTATGTAGTAGGTGTCCTGTAGGGTCCAGTGACATAGCCTCCTTGGTCACCTAAGCTGGGCACTTCAGGTGCGCACCTTGTGTGCTGTGTGCATTGTCCTGTTGTAGTTGAACCTTGATTGCTGTTGGCGCATCACTGGCCAATAGGCTGTGAGGACTGGCTAAGACTACAGTGGAGGAGCGCTGTGCAGGGGACAACCCCATGGAGCAGAACTCACTTTAGTGGGGCTTTGGTATCTGCTGAGTCTTCCCCTGCATGTGTTGTTTGTGGAGATGATTGTGTTATAATCCAGTAT
>NW_005871086.1:202374-243397 GCF_000147115.1 Myotis lucifugus | reverse complement strand
GCATGGTCTCAGGGAATCACCAGGGCGGGCTGAATAGTGTTAGCTGCGTTGATGGAGACTTAGATATGGTGTCAGCCTGCTCTGTGTGTGTGTGTGTGGGGGGGGGGGCGGGGGGAGGGGGCAGGCTTAGCAAAGGAACAATGGCCTCTGCCAGCACTTCTGTCTGGGAGAAAGCTGCCTGAAGCCAGACAGTTCAGTTTCTCCCTTGTGTCCTGGTGCCTTTTGAGCTGTGGCCCTAGCGCTGGAGCTCAGGGCAAATGAGTCCAAGTAAGTCTGTGCTTGGACCCTATAAGAGGAATGTCTGGGACTCCAGGAGCCCTCCATCTCACTCAGCCACTGTCCCTGCTGGTTTTCACAGCCAGAAGTTATGGAGACTTCTTTTTATGGCCTTCGAAACCTGGGCTGGGATTCTTTTGTGGGGCCAGGACCTCTTGCTCCTTAGAAGGAACCTCTGCAGCTGAGATGTCCCTCTCAATTTTTAACCACCACACATGGCTGTAGGATGAGCCCAACTACATCTCCACTCCTCCTACCAGTCTCTATGTGGTTTCTTCTTTATCTCCTTAGTTATAGGACTTCTGTTCAGCTAGATTTCAGGTGTTCTGTTATTGAGTTGTAATTTTGATGTGGTTATGGGAGGTTCCAAGTACCACTTTTTTTTTGCGGGGGGTTAATCCTCACCACAGGATATTTTTAGAGAGAGTGAAAGGGACAGGGAGAGACACACAGAGAGAATCATTGATGTGAGAGAGACACATCAATTGGTTGCCTCTCACATGCATGCTAGCCAGAGCCAGGGTTCAATCCTGTAACTGAGGTATATGCCCTTGACTGGAATCGAACCCATGACCCTTCAGTCCACGGGCTAATGCTCTAACCACTGAGTAAAACCAGCTAGGGCCCAAGTACCACTTTTACCTATAAACACGCCATCTTGACCAGAATTGGGTGGTTCCAGTTTTTGATAATTATGAAGAAAGGGGCTATAAACATTTACATACAGGTTATTTTGGACACATTTTCATTTCTCTTAAGTAGATTTATTGGATCGCAAGAGGAGTGTATATTTAACTTTGTAAGAAATTACAAGACTTTATCAAAGTAGTTGTATGGTTTTATACTTTCATCAGAAGTGAGTTCAACATTCAACAATTTGTATTATCAGTTTTTAATTTTAGGTATTCTAGTGAGTGTGTGGTTTTATTCTTCATTTTTGTAATGACCAAAAATGTTGAGCATCTTTTCATTTTGCTGTTTCCAAATCTTAGCTATTGTAAATTGTGCTGCTATGAACATAGGGGTGCATATATTCTTTCTGATTGGTGTTTCTGATTTCTTGGGATATATTCTTAGAAGTGGTATTATTGGGTCAAATGGGAGTTCCATTTTTAATTTTTTGAGGAAACTCCATACTGTTTTCCACAGTAGCTGCACCAGTCTGCATTCCCACCAGCAGTGTACGAGGGTTCCTTTTTCTCCACATCCTCACCAGCACTTGTCATTTGTTGATTTGTTATAAAGTCTTCTTTATAAGTCACCAAAGTCATATGCAAATTCAATTTGTCTGATTTATCAGTGTTTGGGACCACTGTCATATAAGCAGTCCATCATGGGCCCAAGTGTCAATATATGGTATATGACTGTAGTCTGATAAATATGGCATGTAAATTATTCTTAACAAGGCATTTCTTTGATTTGGAGCACAAAGAATCTTAAGGACTTAGACATTTTTTTGTGTTTTTTTCTTTCTCTTCTTTCTATGCATTAACTTTTTCAAGGTATTCTTTATGTCTTCACTCCTTAGTGTATACATGATGGGATTCAGCAGGGGGGTGACAGCAATGAAAAACAGACACCATCTTGTCCTCTGGTAGACTGATGGATAGACGAGAGTAGATGAAGATACGATGTCCCAGGAAGAGTGTGACTACGGTGAGGTGGGCTACACAGGTAGATAGGGTCTTCCACCAGATATGCTGTTTCAGATTCACCAGGATGATTGTGTAGGGCACCACAAGAACCACAAACAGACCACAGCATTTAGTCCACTGTTGGGGACGATGAGAAACTCCACGGTGTGGGTATCAGTGCAGGGCAGTTTAGTCACCTGGGGTACATCGCAGAAGAAGTTGTCAATCTCATTAGGATCACAGTAGGGCTCTGTCATGATGCCCTAAGACAGTAATTTCAATGATATAGTTTTCAGAAGGCGGAAGCTTTTCACAAAGCTACTGGACAACTGGCAATGTGGCTGAGCATTTTTAAAAACAATTATTTAGAGGAGGCTGGATAAAACACTGGAAACCTTGAAAAATCTGGAGAGGGTGAGGGAAGCTTGCTTCTTTTCTATCACTCAGTTGAGGGCTGACTTGCTCATTCTTAAGCTGGAGTTTAAGGTTGCAGCCTAATGTCATCACTGTCTTGATTAGATTATCCTTAGCTCTTTTTAAGGTCTAATTCTGTTGCATGGCCCACAAATAAAACAAAGTAATTGTTTTATTTTATTTTAAACTAGTCTAATTTTTAAATTTAAATATATTTTTATTGATTTCAGAGAGAGGAAAGGAGAGGGAGAGAGAATTATTGACCGGCTGCCTCCTGCACACCCCCTACTGGGGATTGAGCCACAACCTGGGCATGTCCGCTGACCTGGCTCATGGGTCAATGCTCAACCATTGAGCCACACCGGCTGGGCTAAATTAATCTACCTTTGACCCAAGTCTCATTATTTTTTAATAAGAAATGTGTATATTATATAGATCACAAGATTTTAGCCCTTAAAGGAACTTGAGAGTTTCCTACTCTATTTTTTGTTTTCATCTCACAAATAGAGAAAATGAGGCTCCGCGAGGTAAAGCAACTGGCCCAAGTTCACAGAGAATTGGAATAATAGCTGAGTCTAAAGCTCAACTCTCCTAATTCCTGATCTAGGCTATCTCCACTCTACCACCACTCTGACCTGCTTTTTGGTGATGATAGGCTTAATCTTGATTTTGTTTTCTGGAAAACGCTGTTGGAGAAGGATGAGGAAGAAAAGGAATGTTTTACGTATTCTTTCAGCTTTTAATAATATCTTCTGATTTTAAGTTGTGACTGGTTCTAGGGATTATAATCTGTTCTAAGATTTCAAAAAATGGGCTTCAGAAACAATGTAAGTGTACTTAGATGTATCTCTGTATTCTTCCTTCTCTTCACAGCAGTAAAATAGAGGGAATAGGCTCTGTGATACACAACCATGACCAATTTCAAAACCACAGATTCACTATGTACTTAAATAGACGTTTGTGCTAGCTCTGCAGGAACTGGCTCAATTTGGAATTTTTCTCACCCACTGATAGACAGAGTGAGCCAATGAGCCTGGGGGAGGGATTATTTCTCTCCTTTTCTAGTATAAATAAAAAAAAGCCTTTGTATCTGTGGAGTCACTGTCCGTAGCTGGCTTCCCATGATGAAGGAGTCTGTCTCATCCAGATTGAAATGGACGAGAGCCAGATTTGGGAGGAGATAATGCAATGGGGATACTTCCTGTGGGGTGTTCGTGCTAAATGAGTTCAGTTATTAGATGTTCAGAGTGAAATATGCTAAAATTCTCACATTTAATTAGGCTATTTTTCAGTCTTGATAATTCTTTTGTATGAACGTGACATGATAATCTTTTCATTATCCCACTCATCTTAGTTGTTTCTTCCATCAGTGGTGTGCAGCCCTGCTACCTTTCAAGTCCTATTGCTTTCCCTGATGATACTTCAGGAAAGGGAAACCTTCTAGATCCCCTGCAGCCAGAGTTCCATCATCAGTCACACCCTGTTTTGATACCAGTGGTCCAAGGAAAGTTGGGGGGCAGGGCTCCATTTTCTAAGGAATACAACTAATGGACTTGTAGCAGCTGGACTCTTTTTAATCAAAACTGGAATGTCCCCTAATACATCTCATCTCTCCTAGGAGGAGCAGATAGAGTCAGAGTGGCCCACACTTCTGTGCTGTAACGGATACTATGAGAAGAACTCAGAGACCAGTGTACACCAAAATCCTTTGCTTCAGAGTGCAGAGCAAGGTAAAGTGACATTGGAAAAGCAGGACTTATGTCAGAGAAAAGTTGACATGGTTTTAAATTAAATTTATGACCACTGTTGATTAGTTGCCCTTGCCAGAATTGCTGGAATTATGTAGATGGACCAATGCATTGTTTTTCGGTATGACTTCTTTCACTCAGCGTAATTATTTTGAGATTCATATATTTTATTTCTTGTTTCAATGGCTTACTTCTTTTAAGTGCTGAGTAGTATTTAATTGTGTGAATATACCACAGTTTGTTTTTTCCAATTTATACAGATATGGTTGTCAAAGAAAGGTGGAACATATGTAATTGACTGAAAGATGCATGGAACACCTACAACAAAAAGCCCAGAAATAAATGGTGCCATATTTAAAAATCTAATATGTGATTAAAATGCATAAGTCAATGAATTATATAAATTTAACTCAATTACTTGGAATCATTGAATAAAAATTTGGAGCAGAAAATATAATTAGATCTCCCTTCACCTGATATAGCATGGGTAATTAAGCAGAGCAGTGATATAAAGATTATACAACTTATTTTATTAAATATATTGGAAAGATTATTTGGCAGTGATATGCAGTATAGATTAGAAATAAGTGACCTGTATACGAAAGCCCAAGCAATGAGGCTATGATAGCATAGGGGGCATGACTTAATACAACAATGGTAATAAGAATGAAGAGGAAATGGAAACTATTAGAGATTTAAAAAATTCAAAGGAAGAAATAATAGGGTAATAGGCTTTTATATTTTCCTAACCAAAATTAAATTAAAGCAATCTCTTATTTTATTTTTCTATATTTCTCTTCAGGTGGCAGACACTCTTACAATTTTTGTTAGAACACTGAGTAGGAGACTATAGTCTTAGATCTGGTTCTAACACAAACTTTCTGGGTGATCTTAGGCAAGCTGTGTAAACTCCTGAAAGGCCTGCTTTTCTCTCCTGTAAAATGAACGGGCTGCAGCAGGTAGACTCTAAGACTTCGTCTAGTTCCAAGTTTCTTAGATGATAAGAAGTTATTATTTTGAACCTCATCCCAGTTGGGCCTAAGATGACAGACTAATTCAGCTGGAAAGGAAAAGAATGAGTGAATTGTATGGACTAACTACCCACACAGGGCCCTAGTAAAGTAGTTAACCACAGTCTAGAATAAAAATCTTCTCTGCATAATGTATTCTCTTAATGACGAAGCCAGCTATGCACAAAGGAGTAGGGTTGTAGGGTAGTAAATTGCTTCTGCTCTGTTGGGTCAGACGGCACTCAAGAGATTAGGCGTTTGTAACTGAAACACAAATAAAGTTCAGGGGAGAAAGAAGTCTAGAGTTTAGTTACTTTTGACAATTGCAGTTCAATAGGGACTGACTGCTAAAGTGACCCAGAGGGAAATTCAACTTTTAAATTAATCTCCTGGGTTTTTCTGGGCATGCCAACATCACAGATAAGAGGATACCTCTAGCCATTCATTATAACTCTTGCTCTCACTGATTACTCTCTGGTCTCTAAATGCTTCTCTGTGATGAGAATAACAGGGAGTTGGGTTCCCAAGTGGACCTTATTAAAAGTGTTGTGGTTATGAGGTAATTAATTTATATAAGTGACTTAATGTGCAATGAACCAAGCGATGCACACAGAACACGTCTCGGGGTCAGAGAATCACAAAGTCTAGTCCCACTCCAGAGAACGGTTTAGCATTTAAATGTGAATTCTGGGACAACAACAATATCCCTGAGATTACTGCTTTGATTTTAGAGTCCTGTCAGGTTAGAGAGTTATTTAAAAATAATTGTTTCACTTCCCCAAAGTGTTGTCTTTGAAATGACTACCAGAGAGATATAGGTACTACTGAAAGATAAAGATAGAAGATAAAGGTCTGGAAATGGAACCTTATGGGATACCCAGTAAAAGGAGAAAACTCAGGGAAAAAGAAAAGAAGTGGTCTCAGAAGTTTTAGGAGAATTAGGTTTGGGAAGAATCATGAAAGTTCTCAGCACTGTTCTCTTATAATTGTAAGATGGAAAGTGGTCCCTCCTGTTCTGTTTTGGAAGTTTGTGTAGGATTGGGGTTCATTCTTCAAGCATCCAGTACAATTTGTCAATGAAGCCATCTAGGCCTGGGCTCTTTATGAGATTAAAAAAAATTCAATTGCAGTTTACATTCAATATTATTTTGTACTTGAGGCCCAGTGCACGGATTTGTGCACCGGTGGGATCCCTCTGCCTGGTCTGTGGGGATTGGGCAGAAACCAGCTCTCTGACATCCCCCAGGGGTCCTGGATTGTGAGAGGGCACAGGCCAGGCTGAGAGACCCCACCAGTGCACGATCAGGGCTCAGGAGGGCTGCAGAGGGCTCTAGGGCATGTCAGGCCTGTCTCACCCAGTCCTGATTGGCCAGACCCCAGCAGCAAGCTAACCTACCATCAGAGCGTCTGGCCCCTGGTAGTCAGTGCATGTCATAGTGACTGGTCGAGTGGTCGAATAAACGGTTGGACACTTAGCATATTATGTTGAGTGATTCCTTCCACGTCCCGCATGGAATAGGGTTCGGTACCTGAAAGAGGAGCCGCACAGCAAATGAGAGAAACAGACACGAGATAATTTTGCAATATTGGAGGACCAGGCGGGCAAGTCCCAAAGGACTTCCACCCATGCTCAGGCTGCTCCAATCTTTTATTGATCTGGAGTAGCCCTTGAGAAAAGGAAGTTTCAATGACACACAGATCAGCAATTTCCAGGAGTAGACAAAAGTATCTGATTAACTCATCAATAGATTTCCAAGTGTAGGCAGAGTAACTGATTAGCTTATCAATAGATTTCCGAGTGTAGGCAGAGTAACTGATTAACAATAATCAACAAGGATCTACATAACTATCTAAGGAATTAAGGGAACTAAGGTGTGGATGCTTCAACTATTATTACCTAAATTAACTGAATGGTTCCTAGATTAACTGGGTGGTGCACAGCCCTGACTTTTACTAGGACTTTCAATGGCTACTAGCTTTTGGGGGGGGGGGTTCTGTCTAAACTCAGCTAGTGAAGACAATGAATGGACTCTGGCAATATTAGGCTTTTATTATAAAGGATTGGTTTCAGGTGTATAGTATACTGGTTAAGCAATCATATACTTTACAAAATTTCCAGAGAAAACCAAGATGGTGGCATACGTATACACCAGAGATTGCTTCTTAGCACAACCACTTCAAGAATACAACTAAAAGACAGAACGGACATCATCCACAACTACAGGGAGGCTGGCTGAGTGGAAATTCTACAACTAGAAGGAAAGAGAAAAGCATACCGAGACTCAGAGGAGGTGCAGTGCGGAAGTAAAGTACAGAGGTACGGAGACGCATGCAGAGAGGGCTGGCAGCTGAGGACATGGTTGTCTTTTTCAGTCAGTAGGGAGTCTCAAGCTCTGAGCTCCAGTTCCGGGCAAGTCTCTGGGAACCCAGACTCATACAGGAGAAACTGGACTGTCTGGCATCGGTCGGAACTCGAGGGCAGCTTTCTCTTGGAGGTGCTTGCAGCGATTGCTGGGACACTGAGAAGCGGGGCCTCTGAGGGCAGCCATAGCTGCTTGCTTCGCCCTGTTGATCCCCTTGGACCCCCGCCCAGCCCAAGTTGTGCGCCAGCTTTTGCGTATGAAAGGCCTGGCCCTTTGCAATCTGAAAATTACCTAACAAATTTGCAGCTGGCCCAAGGCCCCATGGCAACTTGCATTGCTTCACAGCTGAGCTCCTGCTGGGTAGCCTCAGGCAGAGTCTAGATTAGCACCTCCTTAGAGATCCAGGAGCCAGTGTGCCCGGTGGTCAGAGTGGGACCATCCAGATTGCAGCTCCTTGGATCCATAAAGGACACACTCAGGGGGCAGACTCAGTGAGCACCAAAGCCCCACTGAAGCAAGTCTTGGCCTAGAGGGGTGTCTCCAGCACAGAAGTTCTCCCACTGCAGACACAGCTGATTCTCACAGCCAATTGGCCTGGAGGTCAATTCCTCCCAATGATACCTACAACAATCAAGGCTTAACTACAACAAGACTGTGCACAAAGCCCACAAGGGGGTGCACCAAGAGTGTCCTACTCAGGTAATTGGGGAGGCTGAGCCACTGGGCCCTATAGGACACCTAGCACAGAAAGCCACTCTATCAACACAGGGAAGCATAAAAAATGAGGAGACAAAGAAACAGGACACAAATGACAGAAATGGAGGAAAGCAAACTACTGGATATAGAGTTCAAAACCACACTTTTAAGGTTTTGAAAGGGCAAGGGCTATGCCCTCCATCTTGCCCTGAATCCTCCATTTTTGGGCAGCCATGTGCTCAGCAAGGAGCTTCTTCCTGGAAGCCCAAATCTCTGCTAGCCACACCTAGGATTTCTTTAACCGTTTGAGTCCCAAGCAGCACAATCGCGCTGCTTGGTATTTCTCAACATAAAATAAAACAAGCGCTATCACGCTGTTTGGGTCTTTTCGTACTCATTTAGAGAAAGCGCGGTTGCGCTGTTTGGGATTCTTCGACAGTGTTTTTTCAATACCCCCTGGGACTCAAACGAATCGGATGTTTTCTCGACATAAAATCTCAGCAGCGCGATCACGCTGCTTGGGACTCAAACGGTTAAACTAACCAATGATAATCAAGGGAAGTGCGCGCCATAGATATGACCACATCCTGTGTAACAAGACACCGACTTGCGCCTGGCCAAGCGGCAGGGCCCACAGTCCTCTCTCCTCCAACCCCCCTATAAAACCCCTCTATCCACAAAGCTCGGGCTGTCTCTCGTCTCGCCGCTGCGTCGGTAAGGAGGCTGGGGGAGCCAAGCCCTGGCTTGAATAAAGACACTTATGCTTTTGCATCAGACATGGCTGGCTCCCTGGTGTGGTTTCTTGGGGATCCTGAAATCTGGGCATAACAGTTTTTCAAGAACTTTCTAGAAACTGCCAATAAACTTAATGAGATCTACAAGAAATCTAATGAGACCCTCGAGGTTGTGATAAAGGACCAACTAGAAATTAAGCATACACTGACTGAAATAAAGAATATTATACAGACTTCCAACAGCAGACTAGAGGATTGCAAGAATCAAGTCAACGATTTGAAATACGAAGAAGCAAAAAACAGCCAACCAGAAAAGCAAAATGAAAAAAGAATCCAAAAATATGAAGATAGTGTAAGGAGCCTCTGGGACAGCTTCAAGCGAACCAACATCCGAATTATCGGGGTGCCAGAAGAAGAGAGAGAGCAAGATATTGAAAACCTATTTGAAGAAATAATGACAGAAAACTTCCCCTACCTGGTGAAAGAAATAGACTTACAAGTCCAGGAAGCGCAGAGAACCCCAAACAAAAGGAATCCAAAGAGGACCACACCAAGACACATCATAATTAAAATGCCAAGAGCAAAAGACAAAGAGAGAATCTTAAAAGCAGCAAGAGAAAGACAGTCAGTTACCTACAAGGGAGTACCCATACGACTGTCAGCTGATTTCTCAACAGAAACTTTGCAGGCCAGAAGGGAGTGGCAAGAAATATTCAAAGTGATGAATGCCAAGAACCTACAACCAATATTACTTTATCTGTTGGGGTCCAGCCCCAGCAGGTCCAGGGATTCCGAAAGGTGTGGACGGAGTTGGCGAAGAAGGAATGAATGACACGGAGGCAGCGTTCAGTTGATCAGCATGGTTGGGTCCTCTTGCCTGGTTCTATCCAGGATCTCCAGCCAGGTTCTGTCTTTTATTGTCTTGTTACATCTGTATTTATCCTAGTTGATTTTAATCCTATCAATTTCTATTCCAAAGGTTAGGGAATTTCTTATCTCCATTCCAGGGAGTAAAGATTATGTAGCTTAAGGGTGATTGTTCATAGTTAAAGTGATTAACTACCCGCCTGGCATTTAATTAAGGGGTTTTATTCCCTCCCTAACTTCAGGGAAAAATCCCTACCTGGGGAAACAACCTTTCTCGGAGAGGTGACCTTGGTTAAAACACATAGCGCCAAGAAGGTGAGCAAACATATTAAGAACAGTATGCCATACACGCCAGGTCCCTTGAAACATATGCTGTGCAGATGTTTCTTCCCTGCAGCAACTGTGTCAAGCAGCAAGGATGGACCTGCTTCCGGCATTTATCCAGCAAAGCTATCATTCAGAATTGAAGGTCAGATAAAGAGCTTCACAGATAAGGAAAAGCTAAAGGAGTTCATCACCACCAAACCAGTATTATATGAAATGCTGAAAGATATCCTTTAAGAAGAGGAAGAAGAAGAAAAAGGTAAAGATACAAATTATGAACAAGTGCACATCTATCAACAAGTGAATCTAAAAATCAAGTGAATAAATAATCTGATAAACAGAATAAACTGGTGATTATAATAGAATCAGGGGCAAAAAAAAACAACACCCAAATAAAGTCCTACAATTGGCTCCTCTCTGAGGGGGCGTGGCTAAGCCCTGTGGGCGTGGATGGACTCTGGGGCGGGATGAGCCAGCTTAAAGCCTGGCTGAGGCACAGTGGCCCACACTGTGGTGCCTGTTACTGTGGAGGCATGGAGGCGTCTGCTTGCCTCTGCGACGTGGGCTCTTCACGGGGATGTTGGAGTCGTCAGAAGCGCCAGCGCCCAGCTGAGACTGCAGCGGCCGATGGCAAGCCGGCCCCGGCAGAAAATTACGTGGAGGGGGATGCAGCAGCACGGTGCTGTGCGGGGAGTGGAGGAATCGGGAGCCCCATGCTGCCCCCGCCGCCCCCGCACTGCTCCCTGCAGGACCTGCCGGTGGAGATGCTGGTGAAGATCTTTGCCTCGCTCCCCGGCAGCGACCTGCCCAGCCTGGCCCAGGCCTGCACCAAATTCCACCACATCCTGCACATCGACAGCATCTGGAGACGGCGCTGCCGCGAGGAGTTTGGCTTTCGTGAAAACTTGCAGAACCTGGAGATGATCGGTATGTCTTATCGAGAAGTCTATGCAAAGCTGTTCCCATACAGAAACATTTTGGGATTGTGGCAGCTAAATACTGAGCACTATAGAACACTAGTGAATGTCGTGGTAGACGGCTTATGCATTACTGGTTGGACATACAGGCCTTCCCTTCACACCCATGTGGGTGGCCCAATAGATTTCAAGCCCTCGTTCAGAATTCGCCTGACGGAGAGGACATCAACCATGGTGGAGTGCATGGAAGGCCTCGACAGCAGGCCCCACAATCGCCACATGCAGATTCGGAAGGACAGGTTCACCACCCAGTGCAAGAACACAGACCACCGAACGGATTCACCAACGCGGCTTAGGGAAGAATGGGGGCTGGTGCTGGAGGACAGACCGTGGTATGACTGGCTGACCTACCGCCGCCTCTATCTCCCGCCGAGCCACCCGGACGACCTCATCCGGCCAGGCCTCTTCCAATACTACTACGATGTCTTCGGCCTAATGATTGCCATGCTCAGCTTCCATGGGAAGTATGCCAGGGTCACCAAGATCACGGGAATCTCCAAGAAGACGTTAGAGATCCACCTCATGCGCCGCATCCAGCTGCGAGATGGCGAGCTCTTCCGCAACTTCAATGAGCTGTCCCGCGTGGTCCAGGAGATTGACGAGCAGGTGATCCGGGAGCAGCAGCAGCAGCAGCAGCAGCAGCAGCAGCAGCAAGAAGACGGGACTGAGGAAAACCAGGGCCATGGCTGGCAGAGCCCTGCCCAGCCCAGCGACGGGGAGTCCGGGGCTGCAGCTTCGGAGGAGCAGCCTGTTCCGTTTGTTCTGCCTGTGGGCGTGCACTCAATAGACCAGAACTACCCCAGAACCTGCAGGATGTGTTTCTATGGCGTGGACACTGTTACCTTACTTGGCTTCCCCTACCCCAGGCGCTTCCCTGGAGTCTTCATCCTGTTCGATGAGAACCACTTCGGGTTCATCCAGCTGGAGGCGAAATACTTCTTCCTGTATGGCAGAGTCCAGAACACCTTCCAGAATGTGGAGTCACCATCCCCGCAGGCTTTCCTGGAGGTGCTCAAGAACATTCAGTCCATGCCCTAACTGGTTTGGCTCAGTGGATAGAGCGTCGGCCTGCGAACTGAAGGGTCCCAGGTTCGATTCCAGTCAGGGACATGTGCCTTGGTTGCGGGCACATCCCCAGTGGGGGGTGTGCAGGAGGCAGCTGATCGATGTTTCTCTCTCATTGATGTTTCTAACTCTCTATCCCTCTCCCTTCCTCTCTGTAAAAAATCAATAAAAATATATTTAAAAAAAAGAACATTCAGTCCAGACCCTTTAGGAGGAGCAGCTTGCATGCACTTTGAAGATTTGACCTTCTGACCAGGTTACCCACCTTTGTTTGTTTTTTAAATCCTCACCCAAGGATATTTTCCCATTGATGTTTAGAGAGAGTGGGGAAGAGAGGGAAAGACAGAAATATCGATGTGAGAGAAACACATCAGTTGGTTGCCTCCTGCCCAAGCCGGGACCAGGGCCAGGCTGGGTAGGAGCCAGCAACTGAGGTAGACATAAACCTTAGACCAGTGGTCTCAACCTTCCTAATGCTGCGACCCTTTAATACAGTTCCTCATGTTGTGGTGACCCCCAACCATAAAAATTATTTTCGTTGCTACTTCATAACTGTAATTTTGATACTGTTAGGAATCGTAATGTAAATATCTGATATGCAGGTTGTATTTTCATTGTTACAAACTGAACATAATTAAAGCATAGTGATTAATCACAAAAACAATATGTGGGAAGCTGCCTATTGTCTTCACTAGCAGAGAGGTGTGGGCAAGGATCCTGGAAGGCTGGCGACCCTTGAGCTCTGGCAATAGTCAGGGCTGTGCACCCACTGTTAGTCTAGAGAATGGTAGCTGAAGCAACTTCCCCATTTATGTAAATCCTTGCTGATAGGCTAGTCTGCCTATTACTGGAAATTGCCTGCCTAAGGGCCATGGATGTATCCCAAACCAATAAAGGTTGGCAAGGCCTGAGCACCAGTGGAAGTCCTTCCCCTTGAGTTGGATTTGCCTGCCTGGCCCCCCAGTATTTCCAAAAAAGTAAAAATAATATAAATAAATGGGGCATGAAGTAGGAAAAAAAACAACAAAATTTCCCCCCGATATTTCCAATACCCACCTGGCACCATACATAGTTATTATAGTACTAGAGGCCCGGTGCACAAAAATTTGTGCACTGGCGGGGGCGGGGGGGGGGGGTTGTCCCTCAGCCCCACTTGTGCCCTCTCACAGTCTGGGACCCCTCGGGAGATAACGACCTGCTGGCTTAGGCCCGCTTCCAGTTGGCAGAGGGCAGGCCCAATCCCTAGGTGCAGCCCCTGGTTGGGCTCAGAGCAGGGCCGATTGGGGAATTGGGGCGCTGTCACCTGTCATGCACAGAGGAGGGCTGATCGGGAGGTTGCGATGCCACCCCCAGTCACGCTCAGGGTAGGGCCAATTGGGGGGTTGGGGCGCCACCCCCTGTCACACTCAAGGCATGGCCGATGGGGAGGTTGTGGCTCCACACCGTCACACACAGAGCAGGGCCCATGAGGGGTTGGGGCGCTGCACCCTGTCACACACAGAGCAGGGCCGATCAGGGGGTTGGGGAGCTCACCCCATCAGGCACAGAGCAGGGCTGATCAGGGGGTTGGGGCGCCTTCCCCTGTCATGAACAGAGCAGGGCTGATAGGGAGGTTGTGGCCCCGCCCTGTAACACACAGAGCCGCAAGGTGATCAGGGGGTTTGGGTGCTGCCCCCTGTCACACTGCTCCAGGGGCCAGGAGGCCTCGCGGCTGATCCCAGTGCTGGGAGGCTCCGCTGATCCCAGTGCCAGGAGGCCTTGCTGCTCCGCTGGTCCCGGTGCTGGGAGGCATATTACCCTTTTACTATATAGGATAGAGGCCTGGTGCACAGGTGAGGGCCGGCTGGTTTGCCCTGAAGGGTGTCCCGAATCACTGTGGGGGTCTCGCTTGGGTGCCTGGCCAGCCTGGATGAGGGGCTGATGGCTGTTTGCAGCTGGTCACACCCCCTTCAGGGTGGGGGTCCCCACTGGGGTGCCTGGCCAGTCTGGGTGAGGGGCTGAGGGCCGTTTTCAGGCTGGAGGGTGACTGAAACTCCCAGCCTCTCCTTTTTTTCTTTTTCTTTTTTATTCTGGGATTTATTTACCTTCTATGGCTGTCACTGGAACTGAGAGCCGGCTTTAGCTCTGAGGCTTCTATAATTGAAACACTGTTGCAACTCCAGCTCTGAGGCCAGGCTGGCTGAAAGCAGGTTTCTGGGCTTTGTTTAGCTTCTATAATTGCAACATAGTTGCTTAGAGTGCAGCTCAGAGCTGGGCTGAGGCAGGCAGGGAACCTTGGCTTCCTCCTTCACTGGAGCAAGCAAGCCTCCTGTTCGCTTCAGCTGCCTGGCTGCCGGCCGCCATCTTGGTTGGCAGTTAATTTGCATATCTCGCTGATTAGCCAATGGGAAGCATGTCGGAGGTATGGTTAATTACCATGTTTGTCTATTATTAGATAGGATTATTGACTATATTCCCTATGCCATATTTTATATCCCCAGAGTATTTTGTGAGCACCAATTTATGCTTCTTAATCCCTTCACCTTTTTCACCCAGCCCTCAACCCCTCCTTCCTTTCTGGCCACCAGATTGACTTCTGTATCAATGAGTCCTTTTATTTTCTTTCTTTGTTTATTTGGCTCTTTAGATTCCACATATAAGTTAAATCATATGGTATTTGTCTTTCTCTGATTTCTTTAACTTAGCATAATACCTTCTAGGTCCATCCATGCTATCACAAATGGTAAGAGCACATTTTTTTATTTTATTTTGTTAATCCTCACCTGAGGATATTTTTTCCCATTGCTCTTACAGAGAGAGTGGAAGGAGGGGGGGGAGAGAGAGAGAGAGAGAGAGAGAGAGAGAGACATTGATATGAGAGAGACATATCAACTGGTTGCTTCCCAAAACCCAGGTATGTGCCCTTGACTGGGAATTGAACCTGTGACCAGCTCATGATCGGACAGAGATTTCCTTAAATGTTTGGAATCAATAGACCTCCTGCCCTTTGCCACTGGTCTTTGTGTGCAGGTTTGGGCACTCCTTCAATGTTTAGCCAGGCAGTTTACAACTCTGCCTTAGCTTCCACTTCTTTCCTTCACAGCTTCCAGGTCAGCCCTAGGTGAAAGATTAGGGCCTTCTTAGCTGGGCAAATTATTTGAATAGGTAATATTGGAAAGGAGAACACGGCTCAATTTCACTAATAGTAAGAGTAATACAAATTAAAATGAGACTCCACACTCAGCATATTGATTAAATTTAGACAGTTTTATAATACCGATTGTTGTTGAGAATTGATGAGACGAATGCTCATGCCCTGTTAGTAGAAGTGTATGTGGCTGTCACTAGTTTGAATGTTTAATTAGTGAAATTTAGTATGCATATCTATATATATAAAAGCCTAAGCAATCAAATGACTGAACGACCGGTGAACTGGTTGCCATGACACGCACTGACTACTACGTGGCAGATGCTCAATGCAGGAGCTGCCCCCTGGTGGTCAGTGCGCTTCCACAGCGGGAGCATCGCTTAGCTGACCGATGGGCGCCAGACTCCAGGCTCATGGCTGGCAAGCGCAGCTGTGGTGATGTGAGCTTCTCCCGCCTCTGCCACAGTGCTACTGAGAGCGGCAGCAGGGCCAGGATGAGCGGGAGCGGTGTGGCGCCTGGCCTGGGCTCGGGCTCCTCCCCGACCGCCTGCTGCTTCGGGAACTACTACATCCCTTGGAGGATGTCGGACTGTCAATATCGGCCTGATCCCCTAAGATCTGGCCAAAACCAGCAGTCAGACATACCCCGAGGGGTCCCGGATTGCTAGAGGGCACAGGCCAGGCTGAGGGACCCCACTGGTGCACGAATCTGTGCACCAGGCCTCTAGTATACTATGATTGGACAATCCTTGCTGGAAATTCTCTCACAGTTAATAAGGGGAAATATAAAAATATGTTAATTGCTGTGTTGGTGGGGGTTAGAGACATCCTATGAGTCCAGCACGAGGGGACTGCATAAGTAAATGTAGAGGAAGCACATGCTAAAATATTTTGCAGTAGTTAGAAACTTTGAACCAGATGTCAACCAGTAATCTAAAAAAGAATTTTAAGTTATCTATATACCCCTTGACTGAAGGAAGAAGCTGCTTGCACATTTAATCAGCTCATTTGTATAATTGTATTCCCTTTGTGTTTCCTTTTATGCTTCAGTTGTCAGAAATTTCAGAGCTCAATTTAATCACAGTAGCTATATTAGTCCTTCCACTAAAGAAATATGTGCCTAGTTGTCTTTGAATTTTGTATTTTTGGGAAGCTTTTGGGGGTTATAAATATAAAAAAAGGTCTTTTGAATCTAAACAATAATCTTATCATAATTAAGGAATATCCAAGTGAAAAAAGATTAGGGATGAAACTAATTTTTCCTGACTTGTGAGATTATTAAAAAAAAAAAGAAAAAGAAAGAGGAAAGAAGATGAATCAAGCAACCACCTTAGGATGAGAAAGAAATATTTAATTCTGTGGAAGTATGTGTTTAAATAACCTCTCACCTGAATGAAGAACATCTTTTGGTAACCAGAGGTTTCTAAGAAGGCATTTATTTCCTGTGGATAACCTTCATATCTCTATGGAAATTGAATAAGAATGAGAAGTTTGAACAAAAGCAAAAGGAATGAAATCTCTTCAAGCCGTGAGAAGCTGCTAAGTCTCTCAGAGGCTGTTTGGGGAAATGATTTTCCATCTGTTCCCAGATAGTCCACTAGGTGGTGGTGCACATTAAAAACTGTTTGCCTAAACTCTGAATTGTCACAAAACTTACTCTTCTTTTTCAAGTAAAATACCAAGAAAATCTGCTTAAAAACAATAAAATATTAAGGGAGAACTATTAAGCCCTGCATTAATAACAAAGGGGGTAATCTCAGGTGCCGGGGTTCTTGTTCCAGCATTGAGAAGGGTTCAGCAATCTGGAGAAAGCTGTGCGTAGATTAAATAAGAGTCCAGAGACGAAATATAATTTTGAAAGGCATGTGGGGGTCAGAGGAGCCTAGTTTAAAGGAAACTAAGATCTAAGTTCTAAGTCCTAAGGTCTGAGGTCTCTTCGTCTCAGGACCCCATGCTTTTTATTAACACAAATTGTCCTGAGGCAAGGTGGAGATATACACTTCAAAGGGTCAGGGTTTCTGTACAGCAGTGGTTCTCAACCTTCCTAATGCCGAGACCCTTTAATACAGTTCCTCATGTTGTGGTGACCCCCAACCATAAAATTATTTTTGTTGCTACTTCATAACTGTAATTTTGCTACTGTTAGGAATCGTAATGTAAATATCTGATATGCAGGATGTATTTTCATTGTTACAAATTGAACATAATTAAAGCATAGTGATTAATCACAAAAAAATATGTAATTATATATGTGTTTTCCGATGGTCTTAGGTGACCCCTGTGAAAGGGTCGTTGGAGTACAGAGTCCATTGTCAGAATGGGGGAATTAGCCTACGGCTGTTCAGGTGTTTGGCCAGTAAGAGGCAATAACATGTAGATTAAGATGCCCTTTAGCTGTCTGGCAGCCAAGCAATAATCTCTTTTCAGGTTTGGGGAAATGCCATCAGCCATTCCCAGATTCAGCCCTGCTACAAAATGAGGGTAGGTACCATCCAACAAAGATAATCTCCAAATGCAGCTTTTGGCTTCCTTGACCCAGGCCCTTTTGGCTACAGAAAAGTATAATGATATTTTTCTCCCTATACTTTTTCCAGAGATCACCTTGGATGCAAAGAGTAAAAGTTTGATGAGTATGTTTACAAAGTAATTTTTGTGCCTTAAAAAAATCTCAACTTTCACCTACCAGTTACTAAAATTTCATAATCATTATTTTTAATATGTTAGTATGTTATTGTATCACATGTGAAAAGTTCAGTATACTGTTTGTGTGAATACATCACTCTAATATGAATAATGCAGTAGTCTCCCATCAATTAGGTGACTTCTTTTGCTACCTTGCAGTGGTTCTCAACCTTCCTAATGCCGCGACCCTTTAATACAGTTCCTCATGTTGTAGTGACCCCCAACCATAAAATTATTTTCGTTGCTACTTCATAACTGTAATGTTGCTACTGTTATGAATCGTAATGAAATACCTGATATGCAGGATGTATTTTTATGGTTCGCGACCCACAGGTTGAGAACCGCTCCTTTAGAGAATGAAGCAAGCTTCTTCAGTGATTAAATTTGCACAACTGTGGTGACCTCTGAAAGGCTACATTCCCTTGTAAGACTACCTACTCAGTACAAAGCATAAGTGAAGTCACTCTTAAGCTGCCTCACAACTGAAGTCACTCTTCTGTAGTTCACAGATTCTGGCTGATGATGTCATTGACACAAGGAAGAAAATGCAAAATAGGAGGCCTTAAATCGGCTTGCTGACGAGCATCACATGTATAGCTGTGGCCTGAGACCAGCTGTGGTATGGCTATAGCTTTGCAGAGCACCCTGGAAGTGGTGTGGTTAGGGCTCCTCTTTTGCTCTCTCTGGAAGGGTGAGTAGGCTTCTTCATTCTCTGGTCTTGGAAAAGTGTATGCCATTATTTAAAAATTTGGACTAATTTTTAAAAAAATTAGATTTATTAATACTCACTGTACCTAAAAGACTATTAACAAGCAAATAGCAGCATCAGTCTCACAGCCTTCTTTATTTGTTTCCTGCAGTTGCCGAGAGCAAGGACCAGGTATTTCAGCACTCCACCATGGTATCTTCGGAGGGAGCTGTGGTGGAAATCTCCTGTAATCACTCTATATCAAATGCATACGACTTCTCCTGGTACCTTCACTCCCCAGGATGTGCACCAAGACTCCTTGTAAAGGGTTCAAGGCCTTCTCAGAAGGGACGCTACAACATGACATACGAGCGATTCTCTTCTTCACTGCTCATCCTCCAGGTGCAGGTGGCAGATGCTGCCACTTACTACTGTGCTCTGGGGGACACAGAGGCAGAGAACCCACGGAGAGCTGAACAGAAACAGGGAGAAAGCACAGCCTTTACAGGAGGTAGACAAGAGAGCAGCAATAACTGCTTCCCTCCTACCTTAGTGTTCCCCAAGCTTTTCTATTTGGCATTGCTATTAAAATGTATTTTGAGTTCAGACACACTATATCATTAAGCTCTCAGTTCAGTGGTGACAAGAAGAGAAGAATCCACAGGAGAGAAAAATTCCCTTTACACTCAAATCCAGGAGTTTGTTTATGTATAGAGATTCCCCCTCTCCATTGTACACTTTGAACAGTTCCTAACTGGCTTATATTTCTCTAAAAATATAATTCCTAGAATGTAACAACACACCTAAGATGTAGCTTGATGCATTATTAAACTACATGGAAACAATGAAAAAACTGGGTAAGGATGAGAAAAGGTATTAAACTGAAAAACTAAACAATCTCTTGAGTACACTGAGATATGAGGGTCATTGATTTATTGTCTCTTTTATTTGGAGTAGCAGAGCAGAAAGTCAAATAATGGATTTCCCCATTTTTTTGAAACTTCCCTAATTTATGTGAAAAAGTCTTTTTTTTCTTTTAGTTGGACTGTTTTCTGTGTTAAAGTTTCATATAAAAAACACTGATTTTTCTCCTTGTTCCAACTTTATTTTGTGTTGAATTTTCTCTGATGCTTCTGAATATAATCTATATTTCAGAGTCTGATGTTTACAAAAGGCTTTCTCATTATTTTACATGAATCATGCCTTGTCTCCTGGAAAATCATTGACATTAATAGAGTTCTGATGTTTATAAATAATAGTTTCCTGGGAAGGCAATAGGCTAGTGATGGCGAACCTTTTGAGCTCGGTGTGTCAGCATTTTGAAAAACCCTAACTTAACTCTGGTGCTGTGTCACATATAGAAATTTTTTGATATTTGCAAACATAGTAAAACAAAAATGTATATTGTTGATATTTATTTTATATATTTAAATGCCATTTAACAAAGAAAAACCAACCAAAAAAATGAGTTCGCGTGTCACCTCTGACACGCGTGTCATAGGTTTGCCATCACTGCAGTAGGCAGTCCTAGAGAAGTACCTGGAGTCTCAGGTTGAAGTTCCTTTGGTGCCCTTGGGTTGTGATGTGCATGTCTCAATGGAGTCAAATAAGAAGGAGTGAAGAGCAGTACCTCTTGGAGGGCAGGAACCTTGTAGGAGAGTAGAGACCTCCACCTGCACCATTTTGGGAATATTCCCCATTAGCTCACCTATCTCACATTTGACAGATCCCCAGATAGACATCACTGTGCCTAGTTTACAATAGTTTGGGAGAACAGTTCATGTTTATTTTCTGTGAAATGAAGATTCTTTCAATATAAACTGGAGAGTTGGGCAGAATAGTCAGAATGTAGTTCAGATGGGGTGCGTATGGTAACTTAATCAGACCAAAAATTACCTGCACATAAATCTGTAAGGGCATGGATATGAGCAAGAAGTGCTAGAGAAAGTGGATGACCATTGCATGTTCAAGGTGGTTTAGAAGCAATTATCTTCAGATTATTTCACCCCAAAGCAGCAGAGTATACATTCATTTCAAGTGCCCACGGAACATTTTCTAGGATAGACCACATGTTAGGACACACATAACATCTCAATAAATTTCAGAAGATTGAAATCATATCAAGCCTCTTTTCTGACCATAATGGAATCAATCACAAGACCATGGAGGCTATGTAACATGTTACTAAACAATGAATGGGTTAATAATGAGATCAAGGAAGAAATTAACAGATACTTTGAAATAAATGAAAATGAGAACACAACAACCCAAAATCTATGGGATACAGTGAAAGCAGTCCTAAGAGGGAGATTCATAGTATTTCAGGCCTTTGTTAATAAACAAGAAAAATTTGAACAACAATAACAAAAAACCCTTGACTAACCTAACTTCACACTTAAAGGAGTTAGAAAAAGAACAATAAACAAAGCTCAAAGTGAGTAAAAGAAAGGAAATAATATAGATCAAAGAAGAAATAAGTGAAATAGAGTCTAAAAACAAATACAAAACATCAATGAGAACATTATGCTAAGTGAAGTAAGTCTATCAGAAAAAGCCAAGAACCATATGATTTTACTCATTTGTGAGATATAAAACTGAAACTTGTGGACACAAACAAGAGTGTGGTGGTTGCCAGAGGGAAGAGGGAGGGGGTGAAAGGGGTCCTAATATATGGTGATGGGAGAATACAAATAAAAGACCACCACTTAAAAAAAATTGAAAATGGAACTATCTTATGATTCAGTGATTTTGCCTTTGAGACAGCAGGAGAGACCTGGAGACTATTATGCTAGGTGAAACAAGCCTGTCAGAGAAAGACAAATATCACATGATCTCACTTATATGTGGAATCTAATGAACAAAATAAACTGACAAATAAAATAGAACCATAGGCATGGAAACAAGGAACAGACTGATGAATCTCAGAGGGAAGGCGGGGAGGGGGCAAGAAGAGATTAACTAAGAACTTATATGCATATACAGGGGTGGGCTAAAGTAGGTTTACAGTTGTGAATATGCAAAACACAAAAGTTTATTCTTGTATTATTATTAATTATTGTGTTATTTTCCATACAAACAACTGTAAACCTACTTTTGCCCACCCATGTATGCATTGCCCATTGAAACAGACAATAGGATGGTGGAGGCTTGGGGTGGGGTGGGAACCAGTAGAGGTGGGTAAAGGAGGAAAAAGAGGGAATATCTGTAATATTCTCAACAATAAAGATAAAAAAATAAAAATCAATTGTTTCTGCACAACAAAGGAAACTAATGACAAAACAAAAAGGTAACCAACCGAATGGGAGAAAATATTTTCAGACAGCAACTTCGACAAGTTAATATCCAAAATATATAAGGAACTCTATGAGTCAACACCAAACAAACAATCCAATTAAAAAAAGGCAGAGGCCCGAATAGACACTTCTCCCAAGAAGACATACAAATTGCCAACAGATACATGAAAAGATGTTCAACTTTACTAGCTATTAGGGAAATTCAAATCAAAACTACAATGAAATATCACACCTGTTAGAATGGCTATTATCAACAAGACAAGTAATAAATGTTGGAGAGGTTGTGGAGAAAAAGAAACCTTCATTCATCGCTGGTGGGAATGTAAACTGGTACAGCCACTATGGAAAATAGTAAGGAAGCTCCTCAAACAGTACGAATAAAGTTACCTTAGCATAATGTTCTCAAGGTCCATCCATGTTGTTGCCAATGGCAGTATACCATCTTTTCTTATGGCTGAGAATTTGGTACCAGGCTGGCAGCACCCCTGGGATTTTCCTTTCTACTCTGAGGATTAAGTGTCCTTGTTGGCAGTCCTCTGGAGTGTCTAAAAGAGTCTGTTTATGCTATAGCTTCCCAGCAAACTCGATGGAATGCTGTCCTGATATTTGCTTCAGCTCCCTAGTTTATTAAGCTTATTAAAAAAACCCCACATGTTTTTTTTCTTTTTTAAATTGTTTTATTGCTTAAAGTATTACAAAGAGTATTACATATGTCTCCTTGTTTTCCCGCCCTTGACAATCCCCTGGCCTCCCCTACCCCCCAGTGTCTTATGTCCATTGGTTATGCTTATATGCATGCATACAAGTCCTTCGGTTGATCTCTAACACCCCCTCCCACCCCCCAACCCTCCCCGGCCTTCCCACTGTAGTTTGACAGTCTGTTCGAGGTTGCTCTGCCTCTGTATCTATTTTTGTTCATAAAAAACCACATGTTTTTATTGATTCCAGAGAGAGGAAGGGAGAAGGAGAGATAGAAACATCAATGATGAGAGAGAATCATTGATCAGCTGCCTGCTACACGCCCCCTACTGGGGATCAAGTTCGAAACCCTGGCATGTGCCCTGACTGGAAATCGAACTATGACCTCCTGGTTCATGAGTCAACGCTCAATCACTGAGCCACACAGGCTGGGCTAAGCTTATTTTTTGGTTCCATTTTCCTTTCTTCCTTATATTAATAACTAGCTACCTATATTAACATATCTATTTTTGGCTTCTTATTACAGAAAAACTAAAAAAAATCTGAATCTGCTAATAAAAATGTTCTGTGTTTTGTTGTCAGCAGCTTCCCTCTAGTGGGGGTCTTAGTTCCTGAACAAGAACTCAAGACATGAATTAAGACACTGTTCATAGCTGTTACGGAAGAACTACCAGTCCTGTGACTCTGCATCATATCTCAGATTAGTGTTTAACCTATCATTAATTATTGCTTAATTGGTTCTTTTGTTGTGTTTCTGTGTATCCCTTATTTTTAATTAGTACCTTCAGAGCTTGTTGCCTGCCTTCAGGATTCAAGACACGCTTCTCTTCTTGAGGAGCTGGGGTGGGGGAGCTTGCAGAGGAGTGCCTGCTGGGTTTTAACTCAAGTAGGGATTCCACAAATATTGTTTGATTGAGTAAATTAATGCTTACCCAGAGTTTAAAATAATTTTATTCTTTAATCCAGAAAATCCCCTCTATAGAAGCTAGTTAAAAGAAGTAATTAGATATTGTATTAACTATGTATGGTGCTAGTTGGTACTAGGAATATCGGGGAGGACACTTTGTATATGATTGTCTAACCACTATGTTGTACACCTGAAACTAATACAAAATAATATTGAATGTAAAGTGTAACTTATATATATACTAGAGGCCTGTTGCACGAAAAGATTCGTGCAATAAGCTTTCCCTTCCCCTGGCTGCTGGCACCAGTTTTTCTCTGGCACCTGGGACCCAGACCTTCACTCTGGCCACCGCCTTCCATCTTTGCTCTGGACACAGTCTTCGCTGTGGCTGGAGCCTTCAGTCTTTGCTCCTCGCTCCGGTGGGAGTCTTCAGTCTCCGGCCAGAGCTGCTCCTGTAGCTCCTTCCGCCCCTCCCCCCCCGCATCCTCCCCCTCATAGCTTGATCGCTGTTTTGCCTGCAGACCTCGCCGAAGGGCTCCTGGGTTCCAGGGGGCCACCTTGCCTCCAGCCCGACTTTCCGATCAGGATCACAGGCCCCAGGCAAGGCGGCTCCTGGGTCCCGGGGGTGCCGCCTTGCCTGCAGCCCGGCTTTCCGATCACAATCACCGGCTGGGGGGCGGGCAAAGGTGGCCCCGGTTCTCCGATCCCGGTTCTCTTGCCTGCCACCTGGGTTTCCGATCACCATTCTTCCGTCCTTCCCCTTTTGCCTCCCATCATTGAGCCTACATATGAAAATTAACCGCCATCTTTCTTGGCAGTTAATTTGCATATTGCCCTGATTTAGCCAATGGGAAGCATAGCGAAGGTACGGTCAATTACCCTTTTTGTCTTTTATTAGATAGGATATAAAAGGCTAAGCGATGTCCAACTGTCAGACTGGCCACCAGTAGGTCTGATGCACACTGACCACTAGGCGGCAGATGATCAATGCAGGAGTTGCCCAGTGACAGCAACTTTGCAGAGTGCCGTCTCACACTTCAGGACCCCTCTGGGGATGTCAGAGAGCTGGTTTCGGCCTGATCCTCCCAGGCCAGGCTGAGAGACCCCACCTGCTAGAGGGACCCTGCTCACTCTGCAGATGCCCTTCGAGCTACGGCACCACCCCGGGTGTGGTCGGCCAGGGAGGGACTGTGGGAAGTTGGTTCCAGGGCGTGTCCAGCCCATCTCGCCCAGTCCTGCCCTGCTGGTCCTGCCCCGCTGGCTACCTTCTAATTATTTTCCTTTCAACGTGCACGAATCTGTGCACTGGGCCACTAGTTAAAAATAAAATTAAGCCTTAGCTGGTTTGGCTCAGTGGATAGAGCGTCAGCCTGCAGACTGAAGGGTCCCGGGTTTGATTCCAGTTAAGGGCACATGCCTGGGTTGCAGGCTCAATCCCCAGTAGGGGGCACACAGGAGGCAGCTGATCAATGGTTCTCTTTCATCATTGATGTTTCTCTCTCTCCCTCTCCCTCTCTCTTCCTCTCTGAAATAAAAAATATATATATATTTAAAAAATGTTCAAAAGCAAGCAAGTCCTCACCTTCTAGTTTCTGGGAGGAACAAAAGCAAGTAAAGAAAAAAAATAAATTAAAAAAATCAAGAAAGAAAGAAATAATTGGAAGTTTAGATAAAGATTTATGTACAAAGGTATTTATCATAGTATTTTTTCTAAAATCCAAACACTTAATACTAGGAAAATTGATTAATAAATTATAGTGCATCTCTATCATGGAATAATTTGAGGCCATTATAATTGAAATTTTATGTATATTTATTGACAGGCAAAAATATTTGGGAAATAACATATATTGAAAACCTCAGGAGTACCCAAATATGTGCAATGTGTGTGTGTGTGTGTGTGTGTGTGTGTGTGTGTGTGTTGTGGAGGTTCAGAATGAGACACCCCAAGATGTGCGTCAGTGGTATATAGATTACTTTAGCTAAAGGCAATTCTATTTACTAGAAGGCTGTTCTTATTATCCTGGCATGACCTTTTGAAGTCCACAATGGGTATTACCTCATCCCTAGCTCAGGAAGTCTTATTTATTTACTTATTACAATAAAAGCAATAGTAACTTACTGTCACCTATTTGAAAATACAAGGGACATCCAGTCTTGGCATAAATAGTCATAATTTCTTGCCTGAATGTGTTTATACTTTTAAAAAATGAGAGCGATATTCATAGTATATCTAAGTACCTCTGTTTTTGTATGTTTTACTATTTTAAATTTTATTTGTGAAATAACTTATGTAAATTTTCTTTTTTATTAAATTTATTGGGGTGACATTGGTTAATAGGATCATAAAGGTTTCAAGTGTACATTTCTATGGTATATGATCTGTCTATTACATCGTGTGCCCACCACCCAAAGTCAAATCACCTTCCATCACCGTATATTTGGCCTCTTTACCAGATACTATCTCCCCACGACCCCTTCTCTGGTAACCACCACACTCTGTCTGTGTCTATGTGTTTCAGGTTTTTTTTTTTTTTAATTAATCCTCACCTAAGGATATTTCTTCTTTTTTTTTAACCCTCATCTGAGGATATTTTTTCCATTGATCTTAAGAGAGAGAGAGTGGAAGGAAGGGAAGAGGGGGAGAGGTAGATGGAAGGGAGGAAGGAGAGAGGGAGAGAGGGAGGGAGGAAGAGAGAGAGAGAGAAACATCGATGTGAGAAAGACACATGTACTCATCGCCTGCCGGGTATTGAACTTGCAACCGAAGTAAGTGCCCTTGACCGGGAATCAAACCTGAGACCTTTCAGTCCGTGGGTTGACCCTCTAATCACTGGGAAAAAACCAGCATATGTCCTGACTGGGGATCCAATATTGACCTCCTAGTTCATAGGTCAATGCTCAACTAGTGAGCCATGACAGCCAGGTGCTAATTCATTCTTAATCTCTTTTACTGAGTTCTTCATCTCCAGAATTTCTGTTTGGTTCTGTTTCTAAACTTACAATCTTTTGGGTAAAGTTCTCATTTTGTTAGTTGTTTGTTTGTTTGTTTTTGTTAATTCTCAACCAGAGGATATTTTCCCATTTATTTATTTTTAGAGAGTGGAAAGGAGGGAGGAAAGAGAGAGAGAGAGAGAGAGAGAGAGAGAGAGAGAGAGAGAGAGAAACCTCAATGTGAGAGATACACATGGATTGGTTGCCTCCCCTACGTGTCCCCACCCAGGCTGGGGTTTAGCCTGCAACCCAGGTATATATTCTTGACCAGGAATTGAACCCTTGACCCTTTGGTGCATGGCATGATGCTCCAACCACCGGGCCACATTGGCCAGGGTTTGTTTGTTGGTTTGTTTACTGGGCACAATAAATTGCCTGTCTATATTTCTTGCATCTTGTTGAATATTTTCAGAACTGCAATCTTGAATTTTCTGTCATTTATATCACATATTCCATGTCTTTAAATTTGTTTTCTGGATATTTTTCTGTTTCTTTCTGATTTGCCTTGCTACCTTGGTAATTCCTGGTACTTGATGGATTCCTTCTCTATCTAGGCATTTAGACAAACACATTAAGTTCCATTATTGGCCTGAAAAGAAAAGGTATGTATGAGTGGCACTTCTCTAGCAGATTAATACAGAGGTCTTTCTCGTATTTTCCAGTAGATGGAGCTGAGCCACAAGTGTTTTAGCTCTGTGAAATTCCAGTACCATCTACCTCCACACCTTCCCCCGCCCCTCAGCCAGCCATTGCTGTCGGTGTAGGTGCAATGCATGGGGGTGGGGCTGGCTGGGGCAACCTGCCAGCTTCTTTTGTTTTGCCCTCCCAGGAATGGTGACCTCAGAGCTCCGCAGGGTCCCACCTGTGCCTCAGTCCTGGGACTGATCTCAGAGTGCACCCTTTGCTCAGGGAAAAAAGCGATTCTGTAGTACCAGTTCTTGGGTTTGCAGATAATGTGCTCTGCAACCAGATACCAAGGGTGAAGCGAGGTGAACTCTGGGAGGCTAAGGGATAGCAGGTCTCCGTGGCATCGTTTCTCTGCCTGTAATGCCACCCCACAACTGCAGCTGCACCCTTGTGCTGTGTCCTTCCTTCCCAAGTCTCTGGGCTCAGCTGCACTCATACTGTGCGCTGCTGCAGGAATGCCCACTGCATCTCTCTGTTCCTCCTGGCTGGGCTGAAGGGAGCAGCAGCCACACTGGATTCCTCCTGAGGGCTGTGAGGGAAGCATCTGTTCCAGGCTCTCTCCTTGGCTTGCAGATGGCCATGTACCCTCTATGGGTCTAAACATTGTTTCTTTTATCCATATCTGTTTCTGTGTTCAAATGTCCCATTTTTAAAAAATATATTTTATTGATTTTTCACAGAGAGGAAGGGAGAGGAATAGAGAGTTAGAAACATTGATGAGAGAGAAGCATCGATCAGCTGCCTCCTGCACGTCCCCTACTGGGGAAGTGCCTGCAACCAAGGTACATGCCCTCGACCGGAATTGAACCTGGGACCTTTCAGTCCGCAGGCCAACGCTCTCTCCACTGAGCCAAACCAGCTAGGGCAAATATCCCATTTTTATAAGGACAGCAGTCTTATTGGATCATGGTCTATCGGATAGACCATGTGGTCGGCAAACTCATTAGTCAACAGAGCCAAATATCAACAGTACAACGATTGAAATTTCTTTTGACAGCCAAATTTTTTAAACTTAAACTATATAGGTAGGTACATTGTTATTAACTTAATTAGGGTACTCCTAAGGCTTAGGAAGAGCCACACTCAAGGGGCCAAAGAGCCGCATGTGGCTCACGAGCCGCAGTTTGCCGACCACGGGAAATAACCTCGTTTTCACTTGATTACTTCTGTATAGATCTTTTTCTAAGTAAGGACATATTCTGAGGTACCATGGATTAAGACTCGAATGTATTTTTTTTTCTTTTTTGGTTGGGGGAAGGAACAAAACTCAACCTAAGTTGCACACAAGAACCATTAATGATTACTTTCATTCCAAAGGCTGGGGCAGAGAAAAACCTCTAGCATTTCTTTCTCTAGTTACTTGCTACTCAGTAATATTTTCCTAAGTAGATACTAGATGATAACACAGAAAATTTAAGTTCCATTTGTTTGCCTGAAAAGGTAAGATCATTTGATCTTGTGATTAATATAGCTTGCTATGTTAAACACATGTTAAACAGAGGTTGTATTTGTGTAGAACACTATAGTTTAGAAAGAACTTTCTTATGCTCATTTAATTGATCCCTACAATCTTTCTTTTAAAAAAAAGTTTTTATTGATTTCAGAGAGTTTGAAGAAAGAGGGAGAGACAGACACATCAATGATGAGAAAGAATCATAAATCTCTTGCCTCCTGCATGCCCCACATTGGGGACTGAGCCCATAACCCAGGATGTGCCCTGACCTGGAATTGAACTGTGACCTTCTGGTTCATAGGTTGATACTCAATCACTGAGCAACACGGCCAGGCCCCATAATATTTCTTATAAAGAAACTGCTTCTCAGAGGATATGTGATTTGCACAAAATTGCACACCTAGCAAGTCCAGAGGATTGCTTACAACCCAATTAGTTTAAGTCCTCATTAAATGTTTCTTCCATTGCAAAAAATAGATTCCATGGTCCACCTGATCAAGCCAAGCTACTGGCCACTGCATGTAACAAAGGAATGTGATGTTCCATGAGCTGCATGGGTCTGAGACTTACTGACTTTTGTGAAACATTCCTCCTATCTGAGCATATTTGCTGCACGGGATCACTGTTGCAATGAATAGATTCTAGAGGGTAAATCTTTTATGTTTTATTTCTGTACGAGGTGTCCTAGCTTCTTTAGCTCCCTCATAAATAATTATTTTCCTCTTCCCTTCTATACTGAGGGTGAGCTGGTTATTTATCCCATGCCTTGTGATATCTACTCTTAAACTTGCTAGAAGTTATCAGGCCTCGCCGATCTTTTGCATGGGAACATGGAAAACATTCTCACTCAGAATACATTGAGATACCTCCCAGACATTTCCCAGAGGGTTTTCTTTTCCATATTATATTAGCAAAGAACTCCACATACTACTGTCTTTTCCATATTAATGTATCTAACATGTTTTGATTACTGCAATTAGCTGTTTCAATTAACATTAAGACTCTTCTTGAATAACTGTTTTTTAATTTTTGTGTTACCATTATTAAGTTTATATTGTATATTTCTTAAAAGAGTGAATTTTATGTAATATACTATATGTTGTATACAATTATATATAAATTATATATTATGTTATAAATTATATATATGAATTATATATAAAATATTATATATACATACATATGCTATACAGTGCTTCTTATTGGCCATGGTACTTTGCATGTCACTTAGATGGGAAGGAAGGAGATGAGAAGGAACTGTAATTTACAGTTGACTATATGCCATAGACTACTCTGAAGTAGGTATTATTGCCCCTATTTTACAAATGAAGAACCTGAGGTTTGGAGGTGTGAGTTGCCCAAGGTCACAAGGTGGCAGAGCTGGGACTTGGATTTAGGTCGGTCTGTCTGGTGAATAATTCCACATCATATGTCCTACCCTAGCTGGTCAGAAGGGACTAGTAAAAGGTCTGCTTCCTTGTTTAACATTTGTTAAGTGAGATCTGAGAAGATGTTGTGGACTTAGATTGTAAGAAGACACCGGGTGTCGGAGATGAAAGGTCAAGTTCAAATTGCATTTGTTCTTTTGTTGACTAAGATTAAAAATTAAAAAAAAATTTTGAATAAGATTAAGATTCACTGTTTCCTCTGATTGCATTGGGATCCATGGGAGATTTCTGGGCATAAAGTCCCAGGTCAGAAGGTTATTCTCAGAGCTCCATGGGTGTCAAACTGACTATAATTGATGATCACCCTCTGGGACTGTGGAAAGCTGATGGGGAATAAGGAGTCTGATGGAATCTACCTTCTGATGTGGTTGCTTCATTCAGACCAAATCTGTAAGTGGTTAGATCTTAGTAAAGATCTAAAAGGAAACCCAGTCTGCTATGCTGTTGTACTATAAGTTTTTACCCCCTCTTCTTCCTGAGTGCTCAGTTGAATCTTGAGGGGAAGCCCCTTCTGAGGAGCTGTCGCCCTGCTATTGGCTTGCTCCTGGGGAAAGCTCTGGGTGAGAGCAGCTCATGTGGGTAGCTCATCTGGCTGCTGCTGCTGTGCCTGTTCCCTGGCTCAAACTCGGCAACACAGCCCCTGGGTCCTGGTTTACACTTAGAATATGAGGCAGGTGACAAGAGTGACCGTGCTCTTGATCTTGGGTGAGTTATTTTGGGATTAAGAAGCATTGGGATCTGGGTTTGGACAGGAATCTACCACGTTGCCTGCTACCATTACTCTTTATCCAGGATGTTGAGGGATGGCTTTGGGGTCTTATTTTTTTCCAGGCAGCTCCTTAGCATTTATTTGAGGCGTATCTTAGGGCAATAAGATGTTCTGTTACTAAACCCCAGGTCCACCCATGAGGCAGAGAAATTAGACCTTCTGCCTCTGAATAGTTTTCCTGGGATTCCCTCAGAATAAAAAAATAAATAAAAACTGTCCTGGAATATAGTGAGAAGTAAATGGTAGTGACGTAGAGGTGGGGGTGGGTTTGACTGTGAGAGAGAACCTGGAGGGTGCTTAGTTGGGCCTTCAACTCAACTTGGTTTCAGGGTAGGAGCTAATATTGTGTTTTTATTTCCACAGGTACTTTGAGCCTTGCTAAGACCACCCAGCCCATCTTCATGCTCTCAGATGAAGGACAGGAAGTGAACATACCCTGTAACCACACCAACATTGCTACAAATGAGTATATCTTCTGGTACCAACAGTTCCACAACCAGGGGCCACAATTTGTTATTCAAGGATACAAGACAGACACGGCAAATGAAGTGGCATCTCTGTTTATCGCTGCCGACAGGAAGTCTAGTGTGCTGCGGCTGCCCTGGGCTTCCCTGAAAGACACTGCTGTGTACTACTGCATTGTGAGTGGTGCACAGTGAGGCAGACAGGGCTGCACCTGTGCAGTATTCCCCTGTGGGGTGGGAGTGTAGTGCAGAAGGAAGCCCAAGAGTAGTGCTTGCTAAAATGTTTACTTTATTTCATTATTTTCCAAAGATATTAGCAAATCCATGTATTATTTTACTATTAAATTTTTTTAATCTTATTTATTTTTTAAATAGGTATTCCATTTACATGGTCTGAAATTCAAAAAGTACAAATGGAATACAATGCAGTGTCTTCATCCCACCATCCCATCAGCTCATCCCCAAGCTGCTCAATTATACAAAACAAGGCAATCTGTGGTAGTTACACTATTGTTGCTTAGCTCACTGGTGCTCCTCAGTTCATGTGTACAGACACACACACACACACACACACTATGCACATACACACCACACACCTTTACAAGCACTCTGTACACAGTCAATGCGGACAACTTGCTTCTCAGCTTTTAAAAAATTTAGCCTAAGAGTCAGATTATTATTTATTGTCGCACAAAATCTCAACATTTCTTTGGCCTCTTAGCATCCATGAGATGGTTTCCAAGTCTCTTCTGAGTTTACATCTCTCTGTTGCCCCTCTTTCTATTTTCTTTTGTCCCATTCCCCTGCTGTGGAAGGCATGGCAAGGAGAAGGGGGATGAGAGTTGAGAGGAGGGTGGGGAGAAGTCTTGTTTGTATTTGGTGTGATAGACTATTTTGGGGGATATCTGTATCAGACACAGAGATTCTAGGTCACTATCACATTTCAAAGTTGAGTCCTTTGGGTGGGGGAAGGGAGACAGGCATAATGGCTAAGTTTCTGGGAATTTTACTAGTGCTCCTATGGCTTTATCAGGATGGTGAGGGATTATAATTATTATTATTAATTTTTTAAATTGCTTTTAGAGAGAGAGGAATGGAGAAGGAGAGAGAGATAGAAACATCAATGAGAGAGAAACATCGATCCGTGGCCTCATGCATGGCTCCCACTGGGGATCGAGCCCACAATCCAGGCATGTGCCCTGACCAGGAATGGAACCGCGACCTCTTGATGCATGGGACGATGCTCAAACCACTGAACAACACTGGCTGGGCTATCATTATTATTATTATTTTTGGGGGGGATTGTCTCTAATTTTGGGAGTAGGGAAAGCAATATTTGATGATATTTTATATATGATGATATGTGTTCTCTTCTTGTCCTTCATATGAGTCAATGAGACAAAAGGAAAAGACCATGGGATGGAAGAGTGTTTCCATCTAGCTCATCTTAAAGTCTGGTAGGGGAGTAATATTATGGGAAACCAAATAATTATAGAGCATTAGTGCATGTTCTGCTCCCCCTTAATCCCTTATATTTATGGTGAAAGGCAATATTTTTCTGAACTCAGATATATCAGGGCTCAGGGCAGGCTGCCTCAAGATATCCCACAAAGGCATATTGATTATTTGGAATTTAAAATCACTTGAGGGATCAGCAGGACCTGGAGGAGCTCTCTGACTCTTTTCTGCTTCTTTAAAAGCAAGAAATAAATCTCCATGACAGTTGTCCTTCCCACTCCTGAGGGCTGAGAGACAAACAGCTCACAAGGGTTATAAAATCCAGAGTTGAAAGTGAATATAAACAAAACTTGTAATGAATATCTTTACTAATTTACTACCAAGCCCAAACTTTTAGATTCCTCACTAATAAATATCCAAATCTGCTTAAATCCTAATGAGTACTAACTATCTTTGTCCTGTCAATTTCTCAACAAATTTATTGTTTCTTTGTCTAAAAAGTATAAAACGGTACCTAGTTTGATCACTTCTTTGAGCCTCATTTTATGATCTAAGCATTATATTGTGATTCTCCCATATATGCGTATATATTCCCCGCCTCCTGTTAATCTAATCTTGTGTCAATTTTATTATTTTGCAACTAGTTCAGCAATAAGAGCTAAAGAAGGGTAGAGTGGGGGACTTCTCTTCTGCTCCCCAATATATATTATCCTTTAAATAGTTTTTATTATTTTATTTTTTAAAAATATGTTGTTATTGATTTTTTAGAGAGAGAGGAAGGGAGAGGGATACAGAGATGGAAACATCAATAGAGAGAAACATCAATCAGCTGCCTCCTACTAGGCATCAAGCCTGCAACCCAAGTATGTACCCTGACCAGGATTGAACCGGTCGATGCTCAACCACTGAGCTACACCAAGCAGGCTAAATAGATAGTTTTTAAAACGGTGACAGTCAACCATAGTAATCAAAAGCAGTAAAAAAGCAAGGAATGGACACAAATAAGAAAGAAGTTGAATAAAACAAAAGAGGAGTGCTAAATAATGGGGAAGAACAGGATTATTTCTCAAATGTTTTTGTATCAATTGCTTAGGTCAGAGTTCTCGGACTCTCTCCCGAAGCATTCCCCACAGAGCAGGGAGAATGAACATGAAACCTGCCTGATGAGGGCACAGTGTTCACAGCAGTCTGCTCTAAGTATGAACAGTCTCAAGTTTATTAAAGAAGACTGAGGTCTCATTTTTATTTTACTGCATATCAACATATCCATATTGATTTTGATGCAACATAGTCTTTTAAATAATTCACCAGTTGGCTCATTCTTTAATTTTCCAATAATAATAGTGCTCTCAGCCATAGCCAGTTTTGTGCAGTGGCTAGAGCGTCACCCTGCAGATTAAAAGGTCCTGGGTTCAGTTTTGACCAAGGGCACATGCCTGGGTTGTGGGCTTGATTCCCCAGGAGGGGACATGCAGGAGGCAGGCGATCAATGATTCTCTCTCATCATTGATGATTCTCTCTCCCTTTCCCTTCCTCTCTGAAATAAAAAAATATATATAAGAAAATAATAGTGCTCTCAGATAATTCATCAGAATTATTTCATGTTTTGTCTTGAGGGCAAGAGTACACTAATTTGAGAAGCACAAAGTTGAATATTGAAAAAAAGTGTTGCAAAACCACCAAGTGATCAATAAATATTGGCTGAATAAAGAAATGAAATACCTTACATCTATCTATTTATATATATAAAAGTCAAGTGACTGGAATGACAGAACAAACAGAATGACCGGTCACTATGATGCACACTGGTGAGGCCAACCAGCCTGATCAGGGCCTGATCGGCCCCCACAACCTCCCGTTGGCCCTCCTCCCAGCCAGTCCCGCCCTTGGTTGTCCCCTCCCCCCCATTGGCCAGCGGTCTGATCAGCCCCCATTGGGGCAGGCCGGCTGGACCCCACCCATGCATGAATTCATGCACTGGGCCTCTAGTAATGAAATAAATTCCAGAGAGATTGTAATTACTAAATCACAAAGTTATTAGTAAAAAAATGTGTATGTTAATTAAGTAACTAAATGGAGAATAACTGTTTAAACTTAAAAACAATGGAAGAAATCAAAGGAAAAATAGAATTTGATTACATAACTTTAAAAGCTAATTTATTCTATGAAAAAATGACCAAAATTACATTCAAACTGCAGTATACTGTTACTTTGCTGCTAATTTGACAATAGATTAATAATTTTTATAAATTTTTGTATATGCATAAAAAGAAAAACATTAATATCTAAATAGGTAAATATACAAAAGATATGAGGCAATTTACACAGGAGAAAAAATAACATGGTTCACAAACATGTGGAAAATGTTTAAATCTACATGTAGTCATAAAAATGTCAACAACTTAAAAAACCCTATTAAGGAATTATGGGAATAATTTAATAATAATAGAAAAAGGGAATTTGGACAGGATGAAGCAAAATAGAGATATTCTAGTGGAAAAGTAAATTTGTAAGCTAATTTGGAAAATAATTGACAGTCTATAAACATTAATTTTCTTTGCTATAATTTTCTCTAGGGAATCTGTTTTCTGGAAACCCTCAATGCATAAAAAATAATTATTTGCAATACATTTGAAAAGTTATTTATATGAAAATCAACATGTTGAATCTTAAAGGGAAAGACTTAATAATCCAAGTGGAATATTACATAGCAAATTAATGGTATTTATGAGAATCTATAATGACTATTTGAAAGTGGTAATTGAAAAGATTCAAGATATTAACTAGTATGATTGCTACTTAGTAAAAATATGAATTGTGTAAAGGTTGGAAAGTAATACACCAAGATATTGATAATGGGAGGAGCAGAACATGTCACTCCAGAATGTCCCGCTTTGACGTGGGGATTATTTTGAACCGAAGACAGCCAGGGCCCAGGAGACTCAGGAAGAACTTTTTACTCCCCTTCACTGCTTAAAAGAATTTAGATAGGGGGCCTGTACCAGAAAGAGAGCTATTACCAGAGGCAACTTTTTATATCAGACAAACTTATTTACATGCCATGGCAAAGATTTGTTTACCAAATATTTGCTCTTCTCATCTTCTTGCTAATTATTTTCCTTCCTTTTGAAGCCCCAGATCCCTATCCCCTTCTTCTCAGCTCAGATTGGTATATCCTAGTAAGTTACAGTTACCTGCTTGCCAGGGAATCTCATATTTTTATGGGGGTTCCATACATACAGAATTTGTTTTTCTCCTGTTAATCTGTCTTATGTCAATTTAATTATTAGGTCAGCCAAAGAACCTAGAAGGGAAGAAGGGAAGTTTTCTGTCCCTATAATAATGTATATCCTTGTTTGATAAGTAGTGATTGTCCTCTTTTAAAACTGTTTTATATATTTTCTAAAATATGAATCTTTTTGATTTACATTCTCTAATGCATCATTTTCTCTACATTCTCTAAAATTCCTCCTAGCTCTGAAGTTCAGCGATCCTGATTTAGTCACCTATACCTCAGCAATGACCTTCTAACTGGTGCAATTTCCATTGTATTCTTTTTCCTATATTAATAGTTCAGATTTTGAGTCTGAACTTTTGTATACTATACATACAAAGCATTTTGTATGTAGTAGTCTATGTAGTCCTCTTAATAATATCCTGATGGTGTCTCTATTTTACAGACAAGGAAATTGGTGCTTGAAAACATTAAATAGCTTGCTCAAGCTCAGTGAGAGAGATTAAATGGAAGAACTGTGTTTCAAAACCAGATCAGTTGGAGGCCGGAGCCCAAACTTTTAAAGATTATTCCAGCCCTGGCCAGTATGATTCAGTTGGTATACACCGAAAGATCTTGTGTTCAATTCCTGGTCAGGGCACTTACCCAGGTTGCAGGTTTGATACGCGGTTGGGGTGTGTATGTGTGTATGGGAGGCAACTGATTAATGTTTCTCTCCCACATTGCTCACTCTCTCTCACTCTCTCTCCCTCTCCTTTTGTCTCTCTCTCAAAACAACAACAACAAAAAGCCCCCCAAACAAACAAAAACCCCCACCAAAACAAAACGATAAAACGTATTCTTGGGTGAAGACTAAAAAAAAGATCACTACACAATGGCTATCAACCTACCACCCCAAATTACTCTTATGGACAAGCAGTCAGCTTAAATGTGTAGAGCTCTATTTTCATAATATCACTCACTTGCTCAAAAGTCTCAGTAGTATTTTTGCTAATAAATAACCTACAAACTCAGGCATTCAAAATCTTCTCCTTCCAGCTTTATTTCTCATCATACTTTAGCCTATTCTCTTCTTCCTCTCTTCCATATATTCGTGTAGTCCCTAGATGACTGTCACCTAGCTACCCTCTATTATTTAGGTCAGAGAATGGCCTGAATATATTTGAGGAGATGACTACACTACATCCATCTTGGTATCAGCAAAGTAGAAAAAAAGAAATTCTGATATAAGCAATCAGAGAACTGTTGTACTTGTAAAACAATTTACAGGGCATCTCAGAGAGCATTCTGTATGAAGTGCTGATTTAAGTCCTTGTTGGATTTAAAGAGAATATTTACTGTGCTAGCCCAATAGGATCTAGAAGAAAGACCTTTTGAAATATAATTTTCCAACCTGTGGGGAGGCTAATATGAGTGAAGAGAGGAGGTTCACTCCTTGGATCTGAGAAAATTTCCTGGAATTCAGCCAGGGGTTCTCCTGTGCTTTACATTATCTACTGCTCATGATATCCTCAGGCAACTGTTGTGGGAACAATGAAATAGTTTGACTGGGCATTGGAATGGAGACCTTGGAATACTTGATCATTTGTCCTGTATCAAACCTTAATACTGCCAATTCCTTTTCCATGTACTACTGAGACTCAACAAGCATTCTTCTACAATTACTACTTAAAGTATGACCTGAGAACCAGCGGCACCAACATCACCAATAAGCTTGCTGGAAATATAGACTATCCAGCCCCACTCAGACCTAAAGAAACAGAATCTGCATTTTAGCAAAACCCCTAGGTGATTTGTCTGCACATTAAGTCTGAGAAGCATTGCTCTATAGCAAGCATGTCAAACTCATGACCCGTGGGCTGCATGCGGCCCACAACAAATATTTTTGCAGCCCAGCCAATATAACGGTATGTAAGAAATGTTTTAATAAAAATTTTGTAACTCAATTTTTACAATATCTTGTAATACATAATCTATCCTATATAATAAAAGCCTAATCTGCAAAGTGTCCAGTTGACTGGTCGGCAGTTCAACCAATCAAAGCGTAATATGCTAATGATATGCTAAGGCCGCTCAACTGCTCACTATGATGTGCACTGACCACCAAGAGGAAGACGCTTCAACCAGTAGGTTAGCTTGCTGCTGGGGTCCGGCTGATCAGGACTGAGCAAGATGGGCCGGACATGCCCTGGAGCCCTCCTGTGGTCCCTCCCTGGCTAACCAACCTTCCGCATCTCTCCCGGCACGGGTGGGCTCCCTCAGCCTGGACTGTACCCTCTTGCAATCCGGGACCCTTTGGTGGATGTTAGAGAGCTGGTTTCAGCCCAATCCTGCAGGCCAGGCAGAGGGACCCCACTGGTGCATGAATTTGTGCACCGGGCCTCTAGTATATATATAAAAATCTAAGTGACCATTACGACTGGTCGACTGAACGATCGGTCGCTATGATGCGCACTGACCGCCAGGGAACAGACGCTCAATGCAGGAGCTGCCCCCTGGTGGTCAGTGTGCTCCCACAGCCAACCTCCTGCGGTCCCTCCCCTCATCTGGCCGACCCCAATCAGCCCCAATTGGGACTGGGTGAGACGGCCCCGATCAGTACTGATTGCTGGCCAGGCCGAAGAACCCCACCCATGCACAAATTCATGCCCGGGCCTCTAGTTGTTAATAACGAACTATAACGTTCACTAATGACTGATTACTATAATCGTGTTGCATTCGTTTCCCTTACAGGCCTTACGCACAGGTGCACCATTTTTTTTTCCACTAATACTAGCAGCACATATTTTAGCAGCCGATTGCCACATTATTAGTCTAGGACTGACTTGTTTGGTGTCTGCAATGGGAAATATTTCACTTTTGGAGAATAAGAAAAATAGGTTTATTTGCGTTACACATTAATTTGTGCAGTTATTCAGTGTCTGGCAAGTTAATGTTAAAGAAAAAAATATTAATTTTTATTAAAATGTTCTATTATTTTATGTTAATGATTACTCATTTATTTCATCCCTTTGTATTCAGCATGTCTCTATCAAAATAAACTTACGTTTCTATGAAAATTGAAGCTTTTGTTTTTTTGTGGCCCACATAAACTTAAATCTTGTTTATTAGGCCCATGTTGGCCTTTGAGTTTGACAAGCTTGCTCTACAGCATATTCCATTACTGTATTATAAAAACCTTTTGAACAGAAGATGGCAGTGTTTCCTATCTCTTCAGATCCTTCCTCAGATTTGAAACAAAGTTCACTTTGAAGTGTGTGAAAGACTGAACAGGCTTGTCACTGATTGGATAGTTAGGGAACAGAGACTTCCTCCCAGAAAGAATAACCTGAGTAACACCCACCAAACTAGAGAGAATGGCTTTTTGAATGAGGGACTGCATCCACATTTTAGGTCCTAGTTGGAGAGAAGAATGGGGCTGTTTCTGCGAGTTCTTTTGGTGATTTTGTGGCTTTCAGTGGACTGTGAGTTGGAGTCTTCCTGGTGATGAGGACAGAGGGATCCAGGGACATAGCCCATTGGATGGTGGGGAAAGGGCCAGGATCCATTCTGCTGACTCTTTGGTTATATCTGGGGTTGTGGGAAGAAAAAAATGACTCCGTGTAGTGACGAAACCTTTTTTTCCTGGCATTGTGTTTCTACCTAGGGTTGAGCAGCCAAAAAATGGAACAGAATCCTCAGTCCTTGAGCATCCAGGAGAATGAAAAGGCTATTCTGACCTGCAGCTATGCAAATTATTCTCCAGTGTTCTTCCAGTGGTACCGACAAGATCCAGGAAGAGGCCCCATCTTCTTGCTATTAATACGTGAAAACGAGCGAACAAAACTGGTAGGAAGACTGAGGGCCACCTTTGATACCACCATCAAACAGAGCTCCTTTTATATCACAGCTTCCCAGCCTTCAGACTCAGCCACCTACCTCTGTGCCGCAGGCACACAGCAGGGCCCTACCGCCCACTTCCTGCACCCAAACCCTTCAGGTCGGCAGGGGAGGGCAGTTGGGGGGGACCCTGCTAACCATCCACAGTCAACAGAGCTGCTGGCTGTGCAGTCCCTCAAAGGCTTACAACAGCTCCTGGAAAAATAAAGTGGGGGTTAATGTATTTGAAAGTGATAAAGATGCAAGACAGCCCTGGCCTGACTGGGAGTGGGGATCCATCTAACAGTCACAGTGTTCCCAAAACTAACTGTATGACTGAGCAACTCATGAGATTTGCAGGGCACATGCCTCCATTGCAAATGGATCCCCAGTAGAAGGCGTACAGGAGGCAGGAGATCAATGATTCTCATCATTGATCTTTCTATCTCTCTCTCCATTTTCCTTCCTCTCTCTGAAATAAAAAAAAAAATTATATATATATGAATCCTATATACTAAAGAGGTAATATGCAAATTGACCATCATGCCCTTGCACAAGATGGCCACCCCCATGTGGTCAAAGATGGCTGCCCCCATGTGGTCACAAGATGGCCTGCAGGGGAGGGCAGTTGGGGGGTGACCAGGCCAGCAGGGGAGGGAAGTTGGGGGCAATCGGGCTGGAAGGGGAGCAGTTAGACGTTGATCAGGTTGGGCAGGGGAGTGGTTAGGGGGTGATCAGGCTGGCAGGCAGAAGTGGTTAGAGGCAATCAGGCAGGCAGGCAGGCAAGTGGTTGGGAGCAAGCAGTCCCAGATTGTGAGAGGGATGTCTGACTGTAGTCGGACATCTCCCAAGGGGTCCCAGATGGGAAAGGCTGCAGGCTGGATGGAGGGACACCCAACCCCCCAGTGCACGAATTTCATGCACTGGGCCTCTAGTCCATATCTACACTAATAAAAGACAAAGATGCTAATTGACCGTACCTTCACCACGCCCACCAGCCAATCAAAAGTGTATGCAAATTAACCCAACAAAGATGACCATTAAATTTGCATACTGCAGGCGGGGCGGGGCAGCACAATCCGCCTCCCACCTGCCGCCATCTGGGCCTCCCGTGTGCAGACTCAGGGCAGCGGGGCGGGGCAGCATGCGATCG
>NW_005871086.1:201276-201966 GCF_000147115.1 Myotis lucifugus | reverse complement strand
AATATATATGTATATTTATATTTATATTTCCTGTAGACAGCAGATATATGGGTCATGTTTTTTTGTCTACTCAGGTACCCTATTTCTTTTGATTGGGGCATTTAATCCATTAACATTTAAAGTTATTATTGATAGGTACTTGTTTATCGCCATTTTTATTCTTTACGCCTGTGTTCCTTCTTCCTTTCCTATTTCTTCCTATTTATATGTATAAATATATATGTATACATATATATATGCATAGAGGAAATATGCAAATTAGGCTGGGACGCCATAACAGGTCACGACCAGACAGGAGGAGGTTGCGCGTGCAGGTGAGGCCTGGAGCAGAGATGGAGACAGAGACAGGGGGCCAGCAAGCCACCATTCTCCAGCTCAGGCTGGCCCTCTGGAGCCAGAGTGGACACGGACAGGGACGGGGGGCCAGCCCACAGCCTCCGTGGCCGAGCTCAGGCCCAGAGAGGAGATGGCGGGCCTGTCTCCCGCAGAAGCGGCGTGGCTCCTTCCCTGCTCCCATGGCGTCGGTGGCTCTCTTCCCCCTCCTGCGTAACCCACACAGCTCCCGTGAAGCAGCACGGCTCCCAGCGTGTGCTGCGGTTCCCGCTGGCTCCCGCGAAGCGGCGGGTGATATCGTGCAATGGGCTACTAAGATATATATAAAGATATGAAATGATGGGCTTAAACATGTGA
>NW_005871086.1:133506-201176 GCF_000147115.1 Myotis lucifugus | reverse complement strand
TGTTTCTCTCTCACAACAATGTCTCTCTCTTACTTTCTGCCCCCCACCCTGGGCTCTCTTTTTATTTTTATTTATTTGTTGTTGCTGTTTTCTCTCCCTTCCTCTCTCTCTCTAAAGAAAAATCAATAAAAATATCCTCAAATGAGGATTAGAAAAAAATAAAATAAAACAAAACAAAATGCCTTGAAGAATGCCTGAGACCAAGGAAAGAGGATTTGCTTTATTTATTATTATTATTTTCTACGACAGTTAATTCTGTCCAGATTTTTGTGACTAAGTCAGAACAGCATGAGAAATATAGAGTTAAACACATTCCTCTTAAACAATTACAAATATATTCCTCAAGATAAAAAATAACCCCGTATTTTTTGAGATCCTTCTAAACAGCACCAAATAATGATGATATAATGATATGATAAGAATAGGATAAAAAAAATTGACCTGTATTTTTTGTTATTAGTCATCTTGTGAACAGATAAGCATGCCATATTGGCCAACATGCCATCCTATCTAATAATAGAGAAACATGGTAATTAACCGTAACTTCGCTACCCTTCCCATTGGCTAATCAACAAGATATGCAAATTAACTGCCAACCAAGATGGAGGCCGGCAGCCAGGCAGCTGAAGCGAACAGGAGGCTTGCTTGCTTCAGTGATGGAGGAAGCCAAGGTTCCCTGCCTGCCGCAGCCGGCCTCTGAGCTGCATTCTAAGCAACTATGCTGCAATTATAGAAGTTAAACAATCCCCAGAAACCTGCTTTCAGCCAGCCGGCCTTGGAGCTGGAGTTGCAACAGTGTTTCAATTATAGAAGCTAAACAAAGCCCAAATACCTGCTTTCAGCAGCCGAGGTCCCAGAGCTGGAGCTGAGTCGCAGAGCTAAAGCCGGCTCTCAGCTCCAGTGACAGCCATAGAAGGTAAATAAATCCCAGGATAAAAAAAAAAAGAAAAAAGGAGAGGTTGGGAGCTTCAGTCACCCACCAGCCTGAAAACGGCCCTCAGCCTCTCACCCAGACTGGCCAGGCACCCCAATGGGGACCCCCACCCTGAAGGGGGTGTGATCAGCTGCAAACAGCCATCATCCCCTCATCCAGGCTGGCCAGGCACCCCAGCGGGACCCCCACCCTGATCCGGGACACCCTTCAGGGCAAACCAGCTGGCCCCGACCCGTGCACCAGGCCTCTATCCTATATAGTAAAAGGGTAATATGCAAACTGACCTAACAGCAGAAAGACTGGGAATGACTGGTCACTATGACACACCCTGACCACCAGGGGGCAGACGCTCAATGCAGGAGCTGCCCTCTGGTGGTCAGGGCGATCTCACATGGGAGGAGCTCTGCTCAGCCACAAGCCAGGCTGATGGCTGCCAGTACAGCGGTGGTGGTGGGAGCCTCTCCTGCCTCCTCAGCAGCGCTAAGGATGTCCAACTGCAGCTTAGGCCTGCTCCCCGCTGGCAAGTGGACATCCCCTGAGGGCTGCCAGGCTGCCAGAGGGATGTCTGATTGCCATCTTAGGCCCAATCCCCTGGGGAGTGGGCCTAAGCCAGCAGGTGGTCATCCCCTGAGAGGTCCCAGACTGCGAGAGGGCACAGGCCTGGCTGAGGGACCCCCCCACTACCCCGAGTGCACACATTTTTGTGCACCGGGTCTCTAGTAAGTTATAAGCATCACAGATAGATTTAGAGCCTTTGTTTACTATGTGTGTGGTATCAGTTGACTGTGTCTACGTATAACTTTTGAAAAGAGAGACCTTGCACCTTCTCATGTTAGGGGATGGGCTCTGAGTTGATAATTTTTTTCTTTTTACCCCACAATGTCATTTCTATTGGACTGCAGCAGAATGTGCCACCCCAAATGTCTCTCTTTTACACAAGGATTATTTTGAACGGATTATTTTAAGAATCAGCAGACACGGAAGCTCTGAGTAGAAGTTAGCTTTTTATAAGAGACATTTGCATTTATAAGGGTAATCTTCATTTGTAAGTGTGCCCGGAAGAGGAGGATGACAGTCTCTAGAAACACTTAGGAACAGAGAAGGGAAGAGGTGTTAACTTAAATCTGCATAACAACCATATCGTTGTTTATTGTGCTTTGTCTGAAAGCCTCCCATAACTGGCTGCCCTCCCCACAACATCTTTTTATTTTTTGGTCTTGAGATGAAGATGGTGCTTAAGGTGATAACTTGGGTGATTTTCAGGAGTTACTTGGTTTCCTGGGTCTCTCCTATGTATATAGAAGGTATACATGTTATTTACTTTTGTTTGCTTTTCTACTGTTAATCTGTCTTTTATTACAGGGATCTCAGCCAAGAACCTGGAAGGGTAGAGGGGCAGCTATTTTTCCTCCCCCACACTCATGTTCCCTGAAATTGATCTCCTGGTGTGATGGTTACTTTTTCAGCTGAAGTGGGTGGGAGAAAAAGCTTCTTTCAGAATTACATCTTGCTATTTGGCCATAATCCAATACTACCCTCATCTTATAAGTAAGACCTGACTTTCATCCATATAAAATTGTTGAGTGTTTATGTTAGATTTAATTATCAAATTGCTTCCATATCTTATTCCTCTCAGAAGTTTTTCTTAGCTCTGGTCTGCTGGTGGCACTCTAGGATTCCGGGTAATGCAGATATATTTTTACTGTGCCCTTAATTATTTCCAAAATTGCTTATGTTTTTATTGTGCAGTGACTTCATCATTCTACTGTTTTGTCTGTAGATATTCAAGTCTATCACTATTGTCTTGATAATGTGGTATCCAGAATTGGGGGGGGGGGGTAATATTCCCAGTCATTCTAAACAGATACCAAATGGGATTTCACTTTTTTATCTGAATATTATATTATTGTTGTTGATCAAAAGCCACTGCATCTTCATAATTCTGCTTGAATTAGACAAAGATACTCTTACTTCATTTTTATAGGTGAGAGCTTGTGCTCTAATTTGATTTGTGTGTGTGTGTGTGTGTGTGTGTGTACAACTGATTTTATTTTTAATTTCATCAGCTAAGGCAAATATCTTCACACCCTAGCACGTCTTCTTCTCAATCTGATGCTTACTGCCAGCAAGGCCATCCAAAGCACAGCCTAGTGAGGTTGATCTGATTATCTCTGCTTAAAGCAGCAGTTCTCAACCTGTGGGTCGCGATCCCTTTGAGGGTTGAACGACCCTTCCACAGGGGTGGCCTAAGACCATCGGAAAAAACATATATAATTACATATTGTTTTTGTGATTAATCACTATGCTTTAATTATGTTCAATTTGTAACAATAAAAATATATCCTGCATATCAGATATTTACATTACAATTCATAACAGTAGCAAAATTACAGTTATGAAGTAGCAACAAAAATAATTTTATGGTTGGGGGTCACCACAACATGAGGAACTGTATTAAAGGGTCGCGGCATTAGGAAGATTGAGAACCACTGGCTTAAAGAATGGCTCCATTGCTTTTACATGAAGGCTCTAATGTACTCCAAAGTCTGATAGACTTATTGTATAATCAGTTTCTTTGTAAAGTAAACTACTTCTCTATTTTATAGGCCCCATTTTTCATTCAGTCAAGGATTAATAAAATCTATAGAGAGTGATATATCATATCGAAACCGGACAACCAATAGTTCTGGGCTGCTTGTTGCTACTTGAGCCAATTAAGCAGAGACAAAGTTGAATCATATATGAGCGCTTATTCCAAGAATGCCAGCAGTATGGGAGAGCAGCAGCTCATCCACAAAAATCTGCTCTACCCCTCCCCATAAGCCAGCTGCTTATATTAGGTAGAAGGACAAAGATTATATGGGAAAGTAGAAATTACAGGGAAGTAGGCAAGGTATAATGGTTACAGGTTACAGGCAATGAGGGCTTGGGTGGGCACCTCTGGGACCAAATTGTTTCAACAACAAGATTGTTAATCTTTCCACGATGATAGGCAGTTATCAGAAAAGGAGAATGGACTGACTGCATTCCGAGGTTAATTCCCGTGTTCCGGGGCGTACAACTCTCAGCCAGGTTAGAATGTGCTTTCTCTAATCCGAACAGAACAATCGCAGTTAACAGAGCATGATTACTATTCTTATAATTATAGCTAGTCCCCACTATTCTATTTCTTCCCCTAACAATATATTTGGTAGGAAAAAAACATGTTCATGGAACTTGTGATCCATCTCTAAGTGGAAAGAAAACGTTAGTTTCCCTTGGAGAGTCTGGATCTTTGGTCCTGTGTCTGGTCTCCAGAGGGCGATGTTGCACAAAAGAGAGATCCCTGAAGATCAGCACCTTCCCCTCAGCTCCTACTTCCTGCAGCTGCCTATTGAAGCATCCTCCCTGAGTTCTTTGAAGATAGAGACAAGTGAGAAGAATCAGAGATTAGAAAGCATGCGAGATAATCTAGCAGTTTTTTGTGTCCCTGAACCAGGGACTTATCTAGCCTAATCTTACTCACACCTCCTATTCCTGAGAGCTGAATCCCACAGCTGCTTTCCTGCATGCTGAAGGGAGATCGTCCAGAAAGAAGCCAAGGCGTTTCCACTGCTCAGACATGCTCCTGCTGTTCGTCCCAGTCCTGGGGATGCTTTTCACCCTGAGTGAGTAGTAGTCGATTATGGTCTCTGGTTACACAGAAGTAACTGTTTTCTTGTTTGAATTTTAGCAGAAGTACTTTTCCAAGTCAAGTCTGTACTGCTTTCACTGATACAACATTGATTTTGCAGGAGATGCCAGGGCCCAGTCAGTGGACCAGCCTGACAACCACATCAGTGTTTCTGAAGGAGCCTCGCTGGAGCTGAGGTGCAAGTATTCTTACACTGGAACTGTTTATCTCTACTGGTATGTCCAAGACCCCAGGCAAGGTCTCCAGCTTGTACTCAAGTACCTTTCAGGGGACACCTTGGTGAAAGGCATTAAGAATTTTGAGGCTGAACTTAGGAAGAATGAGTCGACCTTCAACCTGAGGAAACACTTCGCTCATTGGAGTGACTCAGCTGAGTACTTCTGTGCTGTGAGTGCCACAGTGCTGGGAACTGCATGAGGAGCTGAACACAAACTCTGTGAGTCACTAGGGAAGAGAACTGCATCGGAAAGATTTTGGATTCTGACATAGTAGAAGCCATGGTGTTCTTACTACATATTGTAGAGCTGCTCAGGGACTTGCTGAGCCAGCATGAGATGGACATACTTTAATGATTGGATACGAGAGTTGGGACATGGTACAGGAGAGATTTACTTTTCATTCAGCATTTTATCTTCTAATAATTCAAAGTAACAGTGAAGTCCTTTGGATGACTTACTTCCTTCTCACATACTTACTACCTTCCCAACTTGGTAATTTTAAGGTAGTTTTCTTCGAATCTTTCTTCTTGGCTCCATCCCATGCCGGTTATGTTCCTTCATTTTTAAGTGCCCCATTTAGGAAGGAGGAAGTGATTAGGATGGCGAATCGCTTAGAATACTGCATGCTTATGCAGATTTTAGTAACTTATTAGAAGTATTGCAGAAGGAAGAGTGAATAACTTCAAAATTTTTAGTATTTCTCCAAGGACTATAAAAAGAGAGGAGACGCTAAATCTACATGTCAAATTCTATTTGTTTTAAAGTAGAGCTCATTTTATTTTTCCCCAATTATAACAATAGATTCCTATTTTTTGATATCTGAAATTCTGTAAATTCATATCAGAAATCTTCAAAATCGGTGGGATAGTAACTTTTGTCAATTTCTCACAAATGCCATCCTTGTTTCTTTTGTATTCTCTTTTCATATAATTTCACTGTTGGAATATCAGAAGTTGTTTCTCATCTGTTTGGCATTGCCAATTACGAGGTATAAAGTCTAGCAAAGTCTGGCCTTTGAAAATATACTGATTAAGAATTTCAGTGGGTCCTAACTGGGTTGGCTCAGTGGATAGAGCATCGGCCTGTGGACCAAAGGGTCCCGGGTTTGATTCTGGTCAAAGGCATGTACCTTGGTTGCAGGCTCCAACCCAGCCAGGCTTTGGTCGGGGCTTGTGCAGGAGACAACCAATCAATGTGTTTCTCTCACTTCAATGTTTCTCTCTTTGTCTTTCCTTCTCTTCCACTTTTTCTAAAAATCAATGAAAAAATATCTTTGGGTGAGGATTAACAACAATAACAACAAATAATAATAATAAAATTAAAAAAAGAACATTAAAAGAAAAGAATTTCAGGGGGAAGTAAAAGGTTGAAGGCATGTGATCATCCCTTGGCAAGAATGAAAAAACTCTATGACAAGATTTGTGTTCTTCAGTGTGGTACCTAAAGTCTTGGAAGTTAATGACTTCAAAGGAGAGTAAAGGAAAGTGGACGGAGGTTGGACTTTTCAGTTGTATACTTCCTGATGCTGTGATGGCTAAGAGGTTAAGATTATAGAAATTTAAGGATATAGAGAATAATAATAGTAGATTGTGGTTAGTAATTTACCTCAGTGAAAAGGGACACCAGTAGGAATCAGCATTATTTTTCAAGTCATATTATTAAGCCCAATATATATATATATCTTGTGTTATATATATTTGAAAACTTTTTGAAAATGAAGGTAATTGACATAAACTTATTCATAACAATTTTTGCTTATTTAATCTGTTTGTTTTGAGAGGCTGATTAACTTTATGACACTTATGGTCACCAACTGAATTCCATAACCCAAAATGACCACAAGTGGGTACTTTCTCAGTATGTATCAGAAGAAGAAATGCCAATTTCATTCTTTTAAAAATTATTTTACTTTTTTTAATTAGATAATTTTTATTTTTTAATTAGCATTGACATACATTATTATATTAGTTCCAGGTGTACACTGCAGTGATTACACATTTCTTAACTTACAAAGTGATCATCCTCATAAATCTCACACCAATCAAACATCACACATAGTTATTAGAATGGGGGGTCCCTCAGACCAGCCTGCACCCTTTCGCAGTCCAGGAGCCTTTGGGGGACATCTGATTGGAGTGGGCCTAAGCCAGCAGTCAGACATCCTTAGCACTGCCACCGAGGTGGGAGAGGCTCCCACCACCATCACTGTACCCACCAGCCATGAGCCAGCTTCTGTGGGAGCCCACTGACCATCAGGGGGCAGCTCCTGCGTTAGGTGGGATCAGTCCCAAACGAGCTCTTCGACATCCCCTGCGGGGTCCTGGATTGTGAGAGGGTGTAGGCCAGGACCCCACCAGTGCATGATCGCTGGGCCAGGAAGGGATGCGGGAGGTTGGTCAGCCAGGGAGGTACTGTGGGAGGGCTTCAGGGCATGTCCGGCCCATCTGGCTCAGTCCTGATCTGCCTGACCCAGCAGCAGGCTAACCTACTGGTTGGAACATCTGCCCCCTGGTGGTCAGTGCACGTCATAGCAAGCAGTTGAGTAGCCTTAGCATATTATTAGCATATTATGCTTTGATTGGTTGAACAGATGACCAGACAACTGGACACTTAGCATATTAGGCTTTTATTATATAGGATTATTGACTATATTCCCTATGTTGTACTTTACATCCCCATGACTATTCTGTAACAACCAATTTGTACTTCTTAATCTCTCCACCTTTTTTATCCATCCCCTCAACCCCTTTCCCACCTGGCAACTATCAAAATATTCTCTGTATCTATGAGTTTGTGTCTGTTCTGCTTGTTCATTTATTGTTTTTTAGATTCAATTATTGATAGATATGCATTTATTGCCATTTTATTGTTCATATATTCTATCTTTTTTTCTTCTTAAATAAGATGCTTTGACATTTCATATAATACTGGTTTGGTGGTGCTGAACTCCTTTAGCTTTTTCTTGTCTAGTAAACTATCTGACCTTTGGTTCCAAATGATACCTTTGCTGGGTAGACTAATCTTTGTTGTAAGTTCTTGCTTTTCATCACTTTGAATATTTCTTGCCACTCCCTTCTGGCCTGAAAATTTTCTGTTGAGAAATCAGCTGACAGTCTTATGGGAGCCCCCTTGTAAGTAACTAACTGCTTTTCTCTTGCTGCTTTTAAGATTCTCTCTTTGTCTTTAACCTTTTGCATTTTAATTATGATGTGTCTTGGTGTGGGCCTCTTTGGGTTCATCTTGTTTGGGACTCTCTGCTTCCTGACTTGTATGTCTATTTCCTTCACCAGAGCAGTGAAGTTTTCAGTCGTTATTTCTTCAAAACGGCTCTCAATCCCTTGCTCTCTCTCTCCCCTTCCCAGCACCTCTATGACACAAATGTTGGAATGCTTGAAGTTGTCCCAGAGTCTCCTTGTACTATCTTCATTTTTTGAATATATTTTTTCCTGTTCTGGTTGGGTGTTTTTTGCTTCCTTATATTACAAATCACTGATTTGATTCTCAGCTTCATCCTCTCTACTGTTGATTCCTTGTAAATTATTTTTCATTTCAGTTAGTGTATCTTTCATTTATGACTGGTACTATTTTCTTTTTCTGTTGATGTTCTCACAAAATTCATTGAGCATCCTTATAACCAGTATTTTGAACTTTGCATGTAGTAGGTTATTTGTCTCCATTTTATTTAGCTCCTTTTTTCTGAAGTTTTGTTCTGTTCTTTCATTTGGGACAAGTTTCTTGTCTCCTCATTTTGGCAGCCTCCAAAATGTGTTTGGTTTTGTGTATTATATGGAGCTTTCATGTTGCCCAGGCTTGCTAGAGTGCTCTAATTCAGTAGGTGTTCTGTAGAGTCCAGAGGCACATTCTCCTCAATCACACAAGCTGGGAACTCAAGGTGCATCGCCTGTGTGGGCTGTGTATACCCTCCTGTTGTAGGTGAGCCTCCATTGCTGTTGGCATCTCAATGGGGGGATTTATTCTCAGGCCAACCAGTTGCAAGGAATGGCTGTGACCTCAAACCTCTAACCACCATGAAGGATCAGCTATGCAGGGGCCCACCCCACAGAGTAGGACTTACTTCAGCAGGGCTTTGGAGCCTGTGGAATACACCCTTTGAGTGTTCCCCTTGTGGATGTAGTTGGATGGTGATAATTCTATGTGGTCTGAAACTGTAGACTGGGTGTGCTGGCTGTAAGATCTCCTGGGAGGTGCAGGCTAAGGTAAGCTGTTACCTATGTTTTGCCTGGAGCCCTACGGCATGCCCTATAAAGCCATCTGCAGATGGCTGCTACTTGTGCTGGACTTGGAGGTGCCCAGGCAAGGCCAAAGGAGGTGCCCAGCTGCAAACAAAGGCCAACTGCTGCCAGGCTTGGGGCAACTTAGTGAGAAGTACGGGGAACAGTGAGGCATAATGTTGCTTGTTTGAGAGATTTTAGGAAAATTTGAAGCATAAGCCAAGACAAGCCATTTGTATGAAAAAGCCACAAGAAATAGCATGGGTGGGCCTGAAAGTTGGGTGGGATGGGGCTTCAGGGAATCACCAGGGTGGGGAAAACATTGTGAGCCAGGTTGATGGAGACTCAGATATGGTGTCTTCCTGCTGGCTCTGTGGGAGTAGGGGGCATATGATAAAAGGAATAATGGCTTCTGCCAGCCCTTCTGTCTGGGAGAAAGCTGCTCTATGGCTCTCATCCTGATGCTGGACAATTCAGTTCCTCTCTGTATACCTCTGGTGCTTTTTAAGCATCTTTCCTCACACTGGTGCTCCATGGGAGTGAGTGTGAGTAAGTCTGTGTGTAGGCCCTATAAGAGGAACAGCCTGGGACTCCAGTAGTCTTCAGTTGCAGCCTTAATCCCTGCTGGTTTTTTCAGCTAGAAGTTATGGAAACTTCTCCTGGCACTAGACCCCTGAGTTGGCAGGCTTGGTGTGGGGATTGAGCCCCTTGCTCTTCAAGGGGGATCTTTGCAGCTGAAATAGCCCTTCTGATTTTTATCTGCCACAAGTGGGTATGGGATCAGCCCTTCTGGTCTTTGCCCCTCCTACCCACCTTGATTGGCTTATTCTTTAATTCCCTAGTTGTAGGACTTCCATTTAGCCAGTTTTTCAGGCAGTTCTGAATGATGGTTATTCTGTAGTTTAATTGTAATTTTGATGTGGTTGTGTGAGGAAGCAAGTACTGTGTTTATCTATACTGCCATCTTGACTAGAAGTTCACCAATTTCTTTCAATTCCAAACTGAGGTTGACTACTGAGGAGATATAACTTCTGGTACTAAGGGCCTCAAGTACTTTCCATACTTGACAGCAGCAACGTTGCCTGAGATATCAAAGTTTGTTTCATTTATATAATTACTAGAGGCCCGGTGCACAAAAATTTGTGCACTGGGGGGGGGGTGGTCCCTCAGCCTGGCCTATGGCCTCTTGCAGTCTGGGACCCCTCGGAGGATGTCCATCTGCTGGCTTAGGCCCGCTCCCTGGGGGATTGGGCCCAAGCTGGCAGTCAGACATACCTCTGGCAGCCCGGCAGCCCTCGGGGGATATCCACTTTCCAGCGGGGAGCAGGCATAAGCTGCAGTCGGACATCCTTAGCACTGCTGAGGAGGTGGGAGAGGCTCCCACCACCACCGCTGTACTGGCAGCTGTCAGCCTGGCTTGTGGCAGAGCAGAGCTCCCCCTGTGGAAGCGCACTGACCACCAGGGGAAGCTCCTGCATTGAGCGTCTGCCCCCTGGTGGTCAGTGTGTGTCACAGGGACCAGTCATTCCCAGTCGTTCTGCTGTTAGGGTCGATTTGCATATTACCCTTTTATTATATAGAATAGAGGCCTGGTGCACAGGTGGGGGCCGGCTGGTTTGCCCTGAAGGGTGTCCTGGATCAGGGTGGGGGTCCCCACTGGGGTGCCTGGCCAGCCTGGATGAGGGGCTGATGGCTGTTTTCAGGCTGCCCTAACCCCCTTCAAGGTGGGGGTCCCCACTGGGTTGCCTGGCCAGCCTGGGTGAGGGGCTGATGGCTGTTTTCAGACTGACCAAGCCCCCTGGCGACTGAAGCTCCCAGCCTTTCCTTTTTTTTTTTTTAAATTTGCTCCAGCTCCTTGGCAATGGAGACTGGAAGCAGGTATCTGGGGATTATTTACCTTCTATATTCTTCCATCACTGGGGCAAGCAAGCCTCCTGCTCGCTCCAGCTCTGTGGCCACGGCCTGCTGAAAGCAGGTATCTGGGGTTTATTTACCTTCTATAATTGAAACTTTGTTGCTTTTGAGTGGAGCTCAGAGCCGGTGGCAGGCTGGCTTCCTTCACCACTGGAGCAAGCAAGCATCCTGCTCGCTCCAGCTCTGTGGCCACAGCCTGCTGAAAGCAGGTATCTGGGGTTTGTTTAGCTTCTATAATTGAAACTTTGTTGCTTTCAGAGCTCAGAGCCGGGCGGCGGCAGGTGGGGAACCTTGGCTTCCTCCATCACTGGAGCAAGCAAGCCTCCTGCTCGTTCCAGCTCCATGGCTGCCAGCCACCATCTTTGTTGGCAGTTAATTTGCATATCTCGCTGATTAGCCAATAGGAGGTGTAGCGAAAGTATGGTCAATTACCATGTTTGTCTATTATTAGGTAAGATTCTATCATTGTGAAAAACTTCACACAATACATAATATATTAAGGAGAAAAATGAAATCCTTAGTTACTTTAACATAATTATATTGGCTATGTGAAAAAATTGTAACATATTTTAAAAACATTATATTATCTATATGTTTTATATTAATAGATATAGTTATCTCTAATTATAAAGTTTCAACTTTTTAAAAAGAAATAAAACATTTTTATTTTTCTTCTCAGTCTCTCTTTCCCAAGACAAATTTACAGACTTTGTTTCTCACATCCATGTTTTTATATTGCTGATACATATATTTTTTTGCTAAAAAAATGTGTAGTGATGTATTTTTAAAATTTACATGAATGCTATCCCACTGTATGTGCAATTGTAAAACTTGTGTTTTTCATTAAAAATATTTTTAAGAAAAAGAAAAATTTATGCGTATGGATATATTTTATTACTTAACAGCTATGTAGTATCCCATCTTCAAATATATTATATGTCCCTTTTTGATGAACATTTGTATAATGCAAAATCATCGTGATGGTCTTAAGCTCAACTGGACAATCATTTACAAAGGTTAATAGGCCACATAAGTTTTGGCTTCCCTCAGGGCAGAAGTGTTTGTAAGGGGAATCCCTTCAGCTGTCTACATAGGAGTTCAAGGACTATTTTATTTGCAACTGCCCCCCCCCCCTTCTCCCACATCAAGTGCTCAGGTCTGAGGAAATAAGACCAAATAATCCATTCAGACTTAGAAGCCTCATGCTCCAAAAGGAACCAATATCTTCTGCAACAGTTACAAAATCAGTGCCCCAAAGCTATGGCTTTCTACCAAGTAGTCATAATTCATTTACAGTCTAGATGCAATTTACCAATAAGAGACTATTTGGCCATAGCAATGTTATCTGTAATACATCTGATATTCCACATTTATCATATTTCCAGATGAACAAAGGTAGAAAGTTAACCAAAATTTTTCATTTAGGAGAAAGGATCTTGTTAATCCTTTACTCAGGGGTGTTTTGAAACTTTTATTACTATAAAAATTCTACAAGGAATATAACTATACATGTTTCCTTAGACAGAGATGCAGAATGTTCTATGTCATACACCTAGAAGTGGCACTGTTGGGTTATATGATTTACATTTTTAAAAACTTACTTGCTATTCCAATATTTATCTCCAAAATGTTCTTACTAGTTTTCAAGTCCTCAGCAGCATACAAGGACCTCTTTTTCCTCACATCCATGTACTTGATATTCCTGTATCCCATCTCCTCTTCCCTACTTGTGTTTCTTGCACTTCCCAAATAAACTACTTGTACTCAAATCTCATTTTCAAGGTTAGCTCTGGTGAAACTCAATCTAAGAGTTTTGGTACAGAAGTGGTCCTAACAAGCAAATAAAATGAGAATCTGGAATTAAATTATTCATGGTCCGAATGTAACAACAATCCCAGTATTAGAGGTAAGTGGAATGGTGATAAGTCCTGACAGGTTGCAGCAAGACTGTGATTAATTACTTGTGTTAAATCAGCCTGGGATTCAGGTAGAAGTTGTTGCAGTAGCTTATGTGATAACTTTAGCATTTTAGAAGTATTTTGTTAATGGTAATTTTATGTCCTGTGGTGTTGGTTAGTAGTTGATAGTTTTCAGCAAGGAAGAGCAAGAGCAAAATGGAACCAACCAATAGCACTATGTTTGCTTTTTGCCACTGTTAACTATCAATGATCTTTAGAAGATAATGGCCACTGCTTCCTGTCTGCTTCCCAAATCTTGTGAAAATTCACTTTTTTACTTAGAACCATAAAGAGAAGGGGATTTATAGTTTTCTATGCAACCAAATTGACAATAGAATAGCCCAGAATAGAGAACTGAAAGCCACTATGAACAAAAAAGGAATCTTAACCTCTGCATACTCTTTTTAAAAAAAATCCTCACCTGAGGATATTTTTCCATTGATTTTAGAGAGAGTGGAAGAAAGATGGAAAGACAGAGAGAAACACTGATGTGAAAGAAACACATCGATTGGTTGCCTCCTGCATGCCATGACCAGGGCCCGGGCCGGAGAGGAGCCTGCAACCTAGGTATGTGCCCTTGACTGGAATTGAACCCTAGACTCTTCAGTCTGCAGGCTGACTCTCTATCCACAGAGCCAATCCATCCGGGGCTCTCATACTCTTTTAATCCAGATATTCCTTTTATTACAGTCAGTGGGCATTACTGAGAAATCATTACAAATATCTAAGCAGGTGGAATGATTACAGCTCCAGCTTTAGGCAGTGGAGGATTGTTATTACAGACAGAAGACCTTAGATGAAAAAAGTGGGGATAAGATCAGAAAGCAGAATTTTAAAAAAATGTATGAATTATGAAATGGTAGTCACAGATGCATGTTATCAGGGTCTCAATAATCTTCATCTCAGTGGCAAAGCAAATTTCTTGTGTGATTTATTTCACACACATTCAAAAGCACTTGTTGAACAATTTACTAAGAATTATGTAACACATCTTAAAGCTCACAGTGAGGTAGTAATATAAGCATAAAACTTTCAAATATTAACCCCTTGTCAGAGCTGTTGTTTGCAAATATCTCCAGTTTGGTCGGTTGACTTTTTATTGTAGGGTTCTTTTGCTGTGCACAAGTTTTTTAGTTTAATACAGTCTCATCACTTATTTTTGCCCTTACTTCTCTTGCTTTTGGGGTCAAATTCATAAAATGTTTTCTACAACCAAGGTTCATAAGTTTAGTACCTATGTTTTCTTTTATGTAATTTATTGTTTCGGATCTTATTTTTATTTAGGTCTTTGATCCATTTTTTAAAATATATTTTATTGATTTTTCACAGTGAGGAAGGGAGAGAGATAGAGAGCTAGAAACATCGATGCAAGAGAAACATTGATCAGCTGCCTCCTGCACACCCCTTACTGGGGATGTGCCCACAACCAAGGTACATGCCCTTGACCGGAATCGAACCTGGGACCTTTCAGTCTGCAGGCCGACGCTCTATCCACTGAGCCAAACTGGTTAGGGCTCTTTGATCCATTTTGAGTTAATTTTTGTACATGGGGATAAATTGTAGTCTAGTTTCATTATTTTGAATGTGGCTTTTCAATTTTCCCTGAACCATTTATTGAAGAGGCTTTCTTTTCTCCATTGTGAGTTTTTGGCTCCTTTATAAAAAATTGTTTGCCCATATACATGTGGATTTATTTCTGGGCTCTCAATTCTGTTCCTTGGGCCCGTGTGTCTTTTTCTGCCAATACAATGCTGTTTTGATTATTGTAGCTGTGTAGTATAATTTAAAGTCAGGTAGTGTGGTATCTCCACTTCATTCTTTTTTCTCAGGATTGCTTTGGCTAGTTGTGGTCTTTTGTGATTCCATACAAATCTGATAATATTTGTTCTTTTTCTTTAAAAAGGTCAGATAAAGAACTCCCAGACGAGAAAAAGCTAAAGGAGTTCACCAGCACCAAACCAATGTTATATGAAATGTTAAAGGGTCTTCTCTAAGAAGAATAAAAAGATAAAAAATACGAACAATAAAATGGCAATAAATACATATCTACCAACAATTGAATCTAAAAAACAAAATAAACGAACAATCAGAACAGAAACAGGATCATAGATACAGAGCACATTTTGATGGTTGCCAGATGGGAGGGTGGTTGAGGGGATGGGTGAAAAAGGTGAAGAGATTAAAAGATGCAACTTGATTGTTACAGAATAGTCATGGAAATATAAAGTACAGCATAGGGAATATAGACAATAATCTATAATAATAAAAGCATAATATGCTAATTAGACTGGATGTCCTTCCGGACGACCTTCTGGATGAAGCTGGGTTGGCAAGGGAAGCCCAGGTCCCGGGTGCCAGAGGGAAGCCGGTGGCGACAGCTGGGGGGAAGGAAGGCCTACTCTTGTACGAATTTCACGCATCAGGCCTCTAGTATTCTAATAAGTATGTTGTCAGATGGGTATGGAATTTATTGGGATGATCTCTTTGAAAGTTATATAATGTTTAATCACTGAGGTGTACACCTGAAACAAATATAATATTGTATGTCAACTGTAATTGAAAAATAAAAAATGATTTTAAAAAATCTACTGCTACAATTCATCAATGACATTTATGTACTTTTGAGCTCATGGTGTGGATGATATATTCCCTCAGAGGAATGGAGTGTTGCTGTAACATAATGGATAAGGTTGCCTTGAAAAAGTAATAAAAAAAAGAAAAAAAGAATATCATGGATAGTGAGACAGTTAACTCGGTTTATTTCTTTTTTTAAAATGTTTTTTTTTTAAATTGATTTCAGAGAAAAGGAGAGGGAGAGAGAGATAGAAACAACAATGATGAGAGAGAATCATTAATTGGCTGCTTCCTGCTCAATGCCGCAACCCGGGCATTTGCTCTGGCCTCCTGGTTCATGAGTAAACGTTCAACCATTGAGCTGAGCAACACTGGCAAGGCTCACTCTGTTTATTTCTACTCGGACTTTAGGTAGAGAAGTTTAGAGCAGTGGTTGGCAAACCGCGGCTCGAGAACCACATGTGGCTCTTTGGCCCTTTGAGTGTGGCTCTTCCACAAAATACCCCGTGCGGTATTTTAAATATGAGGGAAGCTTTTCTCAACAGGTTTCAGGAATTCAGAAACAGCAAAGTGACGTTAGCCTTTGTTTAAAAGCCTCTCAATGCTACTGTAACAGAATTAAATTTTTCTCCCTTTAATATTGACATTGGCAACTTTGAAATGCTATTGCTGGATTTAAAAAACAAAGAACTGTGGAGCTCGAAATTTAAACGTCTTTGTGCTGATATAGAAATGTTGGAGAAAAACAAATGTGAACTTAGTTCACAGTACAAGTGGTCTGCTTTGAAAGACCTGGAGAAGGAAGATATGTTGATTTTTAACACCTGGAATAGTATTCCTGACTCATATAATCAACTGAAAAAACTAGCGTTTGCTGTTCTCTCCTTATTCGGGTCTACATATTTATGCGAACAATCATTTTCAAGCATGAACCTTATCAAGAGTAAATTGAGAAGTCGTCTTATTGATGAGAACCTGGAATTGTGCCTAAAATTAAAAACAACAACATACAAACCTGACTTACCCAAACTTTCCAAGGAGATGCAAGGCCATTGTTCACATTAGTGTTTGTCAGTCATTGTCATGATTTAATTTTATGGATATTGTAAGGAATTTAATTTTACCAATAAATAATATCATTATTAAGTATGATATCAAGTTTTATTCAACGTACCTATAGCTTAACTAAGACTTAAAACTTTAAATTTTAGGGAACGTTGTGGAGTGAAAGAAGATGTAGTGTCGAGGATTGAGAAAGGTATGTTGAGATGGTTTGGACATACAGAGAGGATGAACAAAAGGAGATAGACGAAATAAGTATACAAGACGAGTGTGGATGGGAGAGTTGGAAGGGGTCGACCTCAGCGAACGTAACTCAATCAGATTGAGGACGTATTTAGCAAAGGTCAGCTTAGGAGTACCCTAATTAAGTTAATAACAATGTACCTACCTATATAGTTTAAGTTTAAAAATTTTGGCTCTCAAAAGAAATTTCAATCGTTGTACTGTTGATATTTGGCTCTGTTGACTAATGAGTTTGCTGACCACTGGGTTAGAGGAATGCTCCCCTCTACCCTCCCTCCCCAGAAAAAACCCCACAACTCGGGAAAAAGGAGGAAGACACCGCTTGCTCACAGAGATTAGACATGGGCTAGAAGGGAAAGGAAGAGAAAGAAGTGATTATGAACCTAAACAATATCTTGACCCAAATTTTCTACCCAAGCCTGAACTTGTTACTATCTACACCTTGATGCAGGACCATGTCATCGCCTTTTCTGAATTCATGGAGAGTGAGTTTTCCAAGAGGTACCCTGGAAAAGATGTCCTTGTTCAAAGATACATGTTAGTAAAGCTTAACAGATAAAAGGAATACTTTTTTCTAAGTTTGTCTTGTGAACATTTAGCATTTAAAAATATATTTGTATTTATTTCAGAGATGAAGGAAGAGGGATAGAGAGAGAAACATCAATGATGAGAGAGATAAAGGAAGAGGGAGAGAGAGAGAAACATCAATGATGAGAGAGAATCATCCTGCATGCCCTCTACAGAGGATCGAGCCTGGTTCATAGGCTGATGCTAAACTACTGAGCCATGCCAGCTAGGTATGAAATATTTTTTGACCACTTGCTGCGAAGTGTCCAATATTGTTTAATTGTGGAGAAAATGTTTCCTCTGCCTTCCCGAATTATCTACTAATGATTAAATATATGTTATTGATATACCTCTGATTTTTATTTTAAAAATTGCTTATGTAATACTTCTGTGAATTAGAAGTAGGCTAAAAATGGCTTAATAAGAATAAGTAAAATTGAATTCTTCACGGAAATATTATGGCATAAAGCTTCCAAGTCAGGCGGTGTGCTGGGAAAAAAATAAGCTTATGAAAAATACTAAGTATTTTTTGATTTACAAAGGACCATCTGACAGTTAACAGGTGTCATTAAAAAAATGCCAGAGGTGAAAGTATAAGACTGAGTTTTGAGGAGGTTAACACGCCTACCAGTTTAGTAACTTGTCCACAAGGGGGTGTCTTTTCTTAACACATGTACATTTCCTGCTTAAATTCTGAGCTCACATTCATCCTCTCACTCTGACCTTAATCTTTCCTCACACTTAGAAGCCAAAACCCAAGGACATCAGAAAAGCTAAGAATGAACTCTTTCCCAGGATCAGTGATTGTGTTATTGTTAATGTTTGGTAAGTAATATTCCATATAAATGTTAGTCTTTTGTTCCATTATGTTGTATATGTTTAAGCACAATTTTCTTAAGTAGTAAAGCCCCAGATTATGCCCAAAGTAACATTATTGTTATTATTATTATTTTTAGGAAGAAGCAATGGAGACTCCGTGACACAGACAAAAGGCCAAGTGACCCTCTCAGAAGGGGCTTCCCTGACTGTGAATTGCTCCTATAAAACCACAGGGTACCCCACTCTTTTCTGGTATGTTCAGTATCCCGGAGAAGGTCTACAGCTCCTCCTGAAAGCTGCGAAGGCCAACGAGAAGGGAAGCAACAAAGGATTTGAAGCCACATACCAAAAACAACCAGATGCCTTCCACTTGGAGAAAGCCTCAGTCCACCAGTCAGATTCTGCAATGTACTACTGTGCAGTGGGTGGCACAGTGACAGAAACTGCAGGGGGAGCTGAGCACAAACTCTGAGCAGCAAGGAGAAACATAGAACTGAGGGTCTGACTTGATGGTCCACTCTAGTTTAAGGACCAGGATCTAGTCTACTATTGTCATCCGACACTCCACCCCAGGCACTCTTGTTGGTATGCAAGTCATCCACATCAAGTCTAAGAACATTACGAACAGAGGAAAAGTAAACGTGCCTCATGTGAGGTGCTGTACTAGTGAGACTGAAAGCAATCTGTCACCATAGCTTCTTAATCACAGTTGAAATTTGTGATTTTTCAAAGTATAAGGCTTGAATAAATGAAATGGTTCATGTGTTCATCTTTGCATAAAATTGTAGCTCCTGAACTTGTCCCAAGTCATCCAAGGAAATACTGTATTTAGAGACACACTTATAACAAAGGAGGTAGCAAATGTTTCCCTGACAAGCTGGGGCAAGAAGAGATAATTTCTGTGGAAACTTTAGCCCAAGAAACAATGGTTTCTTAAAAGAAGAAAGGAAGGAGGAAGTGGAGAGAGTGCTGCATTTGACCACTCATATGGAAACAGAAGATGGAATGTTTCTCATTTTCTTTATGGGGAAATTACATGGCAGTCATAGGGCAGTTTTCTCCATGCACATTAAAGCAAAATTGTTATATTCTCTGCAATTAGAATAGTGTCTGCTTCACAGTAAAATCTCTTCTGATATTTATTAAATTAATAAACAGGTAGGAAAACTTATTACTGCTACCACAAAAAGATGCCACTTTTTCATTAAACAAATTTATTCAACAAAAACTCATTTGTGTCAGATAATAATCTAAGAGACAGTACTCAGAACAAATAAAATTTGCTGCCCTAATAGAGCTCAAATTTTAATTCAGGCCTAATTCCATGTTACTGCTATTCTAGTCTTTAATATACATTAGATCATTTAATTCTTTCACAAATTATAAATTACTAGGCCCATTATGAATATGAAGATAGTGAGGCACTAAGAGTTTGAGTCACTTATTCATGATCACATAGTTAGTAGCAGAGCCAGGACTCAAATGCAGGTACTCGGTGCACATGTCTTAAGTATCAATCCAGGGCACTTATATAGATGTATATACAGATTCCATTGCCAGTAGTAAGAAGGGTTCTGAAACAGAAGTTTTTTTTTTTTTACTTCTTTTTACTTTTATTTAAATTCTTTATTGTTGAAAGTATTACATATGTCTCCATCCCCCTCGCCTCCCATTAACCTCTCCCCGGCCGTTCCCACCCCCCAGCACATGCCCTCACTCCCCTACTGTCTGTGTCCATGGGTTATGCTTATTTGCAAGCATACAAGTCCTTTGGTTGACCTCTGAGCACCCGCCCTCCCCTGCCTTCCCTCTGAGGTTTGATGGTCTGACTGATGCTTCTCTGTCTCTGTATCTATTTTTGTTCACCAGTTTATGTTGTTCATTATATTCCACAAATGAGTGAGATCATGTGATATTTATCTTTCTCTGACGGACTTATTTTGCTTAGCATAATGCTCTCCAGGTTCATCCATGCCATTGCAAATGGTAAGAGTTCTTTCTTTTTTACAGCAGCGTAGTATTCCATTGTATAGATGTATTACAGTTTTCTAATCCACTCATCAGCTGATGGGACCTTAGGCTGTTTCCAAATCTTAGCTATTGTAAATTGTGCTGCTATGAATATAGGGGTGCATATATTCTTTCAAATTGGTGTTTCTAGTTTCTTGGGATATATTCCTAGAAGTGGGATCACTGGGCCAAATGGGAGTTCCATTTTTGATTTTTTGAGGAAACCCCATACTGTTTTCCACAGTGGTTGCACCAGTCTGCATTCCCACCATCAGTGCACGAGGGTTCCTTTTTCTCCACATCCTCGCTAGTACTTGTCTTTTGTTGAATTGTTGATGATAGCCATTCTGACAGGTGTGAGATGGTACCTCATTGTTGTTTTGATTTGCATCTCTTGGATGACTAGTGACTTGGAGCATTTCTTTATATGTCTCTTGGTCATCTGTATGTCCACTTTTGAAAGTGTCTATTTAGGTCTTTCCCCCCATTTTTGATTGGGTTGTTTATCTTCCTTTTGTTAAGTTGTATGAGTTCCCTATAAATTTTGGAGCTTAAACCCTTATTGTCTATAACATTGGCAAATACATTCTCCCATGCAGTGGGTACTCTTGTTGTTTTGTTGATGATTTCTCTTGCTGTGCAGAAGCTTTTTATTTTGATGTAGTCCCATGTGTTTATTTTCTCCTTAGTTTCCATTGTCCTAGAAGATGTATGGGTAAAGATATTGCTACAACATAAGTCTGATATTTTGCTGCCTAAGATTTTTATGTAGTGTCTTTATCTGGATTAGGGTAATGCTGGCTTCATAGAAAGAGCTTGGAAGTATTCCTTCCTCTTGAATTTTTTGAATAGTCTGAGGAGGATCAGTGTTAGTTCTTCTTTGAATATTTGGTAAAACTACCCTGTGAAGCTGTCCAGACCTGGGCTTTTGTTTGCTGGAAGTTTTTTGATGACTGCTTCAATTTCACTGGTAGTTACTGGCCTATTCAGATTTTCTGATTCTTCCTGATTTTTCTAGGAATGTGCCCATTTCATCTAGGTTGTCCTGTTTGTTGGAATAGAGTTGTTTGTAGTATTTTTTAAAACAATTCTTTGTATTTCTGTGGGGTCTGTTGTTACTTCACCTCTTTCATTTCTGATTTTGTTTATTTGGGTCCTCTTTATTTGTATCTTGGTGAGCCTGGCTAGAGGTTCATCAATCTTGTTAATCCTTTCAAAGAACCAGCTCTTGGTTCTAGTGATCTTTTGTATCTTTTTTTTTTGTCTCTCTGTTATTTATTTCGACTCTGATCTTTATTATTTCCTTCCTTCTACTTACTCTGGGCTCTCTTTCTAGTTCTTTAAGCAGCAGCAGGGTTAGATAACTTATTACCAGTTTTTGTTATTTTTTGAGGTAGGCCTGCAGTGCTATAAACTTCCCTCTCAGGACTGCTTTCATTGTGTCCCATAGATTTAGTAGTGTTATGTTTTCACGTTGTTTGTTTCCAGAATGTTTTTTATTTCTTCTTTGATCTCTTTGGTAACCCATTAATTGTTTAATAGCATGCTATTTAGCCTCCATGTTTTTGATTTTTTTAAATTTTAGTTGGTTTATAATTTTATGCCACTGTGATCTGGGAAGACGCTTGATATGATTTCAATCTTTTTGAATTTGTAGGGACTTAGTGTGTGTCCTAATATGTAGTCTATCTTTGAAAATGTCCTATGTGCACTTGAGAAGAATGTATATTTTGTAGCTTTGGAGTGAAATGTTCTGAAGATGTCAGTTAATTCCATCTTAATCAGAAGTTTTGAGCAAATGTAGTTCTGACTCTAAGAAGGTTTTGTTGGTTTTTCTCTTCACACACACAGCATGACTCTTTGAGTAGATATAAATGTATCCAATAGAGACAAGTCTGGTGTCTGATGAGAAGGAGAGTAAATGAGTCTCCCTTTCATGTGGCAGAAAATACTATAAGATAGAGAAGCTGGACTTAGATGCAGCCAGTGTACTTGGTAGAGGAAGTACGGAGATGCATCTGAGAGCCTCCTCAGTGTTTTCTGTATTCATTTTTCTTAGCATTTGGGACATTGGAATAGGAAGAATAAAGAAAAGAAAGTTATTTTTTAATTCATCTCTGATTGAGAACTGTAGAAGGGATATAAGTTGTTGAGCATAAAGATTTGATGATCAATGTCTTAGGTATGGCATTTGTCTTTTATTAATTACTAGAGGCACAGTGCACAAAATTCATGCACTGGTGGGGGGGGGGGAAGGGTGTCCCTCAGTCCAGCCTGCACCCTCTCCAATCTGGGACCCCTCAGGGGATGTCCGACTGCCAGTTTAGGCCCAATCCCACAGGACCTAAACTGGCAGTCAGACATCCCTCTCACAATTCGGGACTACTGACTCCCAACTGCTCGCCTGCCTGTCTGTCTGCCTGATTGCCCCTAACCGCTTCTGCCTGCCAGCCTGATCACCCCTAACCACTCCTCTGCCAGCCTGATCAACACCTAACTGCTCCCCTCCTGGCTCAATCGCCCCCAACTGCGATACCTGCTGGCCCAATCCTCCCCAACTGCCCTCCCCTGCGGGCCTGGTCACCCCTAACTGCCCTACCTGCCAGCCTGGTTGCCCCTAACTTCCCTCCCCTGCTGGCCTGGTTGCCCCTTAAGTGACCTCCCCTGCGGGCCTGGACACCCCAACTGTTCTCCCCTGGGGGCCTGATCTCACCTCCAACTGCCCTCCCCTGCCAGCTTGGTTGCCCCCAACTGCTCTCCCCTGGGGGCCTGATCTCATCTCCAACTGCCCTCCCCTGCCAGCCTGGTCACCCCTTTACTGCCCTCCCCTGCTGGCCTGGTCACCCCAACTGCCCTCACCTGCAGGCCTTATCTCGCCCCCAACTGCCCTCCTCTGCCAGCCAATTTGGTTCTGATTGGTTGATTTCTATGCTATTCAGCGTCAAAAGTTCCACTTCCTAGGCAGCCATTGGCTCCTCACACTTCACCCATATTTGGTTCTGATTGGTAGGTTTCTGTGCCAGTCAGTGTCTCTGGGCCTATCAATGGGGCCTGATCAGAAAGCCAGGGTTGATCAGCTGCCCTGGTGGAGGCCTGGAAAGAAATGGAGGCACAGCTGCTGGCCCTGCCTGGAGAGAGAGAGAGAGAGAGAGAGAGGCAAGTGCTGATCAACAGCTGCCACACAGGCTACGGATCAGACCCTGCTTCTCTCTTCAGGCCTCTCTCTGGGCCTGATTCACAGTCACCTCAGCAGTCAGTGCTGGGTCACCGCACCTGCAGGACTGACTTCCGGTGGGTCGAGCCTTCAATATTAGGATTATTGAAGTGTAATTACCCACATATATTTAAAGTGTATAATTTGATCAGTTTTAACATATGTATATACCACAATCAAGGTAATGAACATTTCTTTCAACCCAAAGGGTTCTTTTTGTTATGATTCATCCCTCTCTTCACTTCGGACCTCAGAAAATCACCTTCTACCTGTTACTATAGATTACTTTGCATGAATGTGGGTGCACTATAATATTATTGTTTCTTATTTGACATATACTTTTTTTTGTTCTCTCTTCACTTTTTTTCCTGACTTTTTGGAATACATTTTAATATTCAATATTATCTATTGGCTCTTTGCACTTTGCTAAGTGGTTGTCCTAGAGATTACAACATACATGTCCACTATTCAGAGTCTACTGAGAGTTAATATTGTACTATTTCACATAAAATGTTGAAATCTTGCACAATATTAGTATATCTCTTTATCCACCAGTATTGATGTTGTTGTAGTTGTTCATATATTATTACATCTACATATATTGAAAACCCCACCATAGAATTTTAAATTTTTTCCTTGAAATAGTTTTATACATTTTATTTTTTAATTTTTTCTAATTGTCCCCTCTATATTTTGAATGAACAATATTCACATAGTAAAAAAAATCAAGCAGTTCCAAATGATGTACAGTGAAAAGTGAATCTTTTCACCCCAGTTCACAGTTACTTTACCCTGTGGCAACCTATCAGATTTTTTGGTTGTGGGTATACTTGTGCTTAACAGTTATATATTTATTTTATTTTTTATCTTATTTATTTTTAATTTTTATAAATAATTCTTTATTGTTGAAAGTATTACATATGTCCTCCTTTCCCCCCCATATGTCCCCTCCAGCCCGCCACTTCACTCCACCTCAGGCCTTCAGCACCCTACTATCTGTGTCTATGGGTTATGCAAATATGCATACAAGGTTTTTGGTTTATTACCTCCTTGCCACCCACCCTCTCCCACCTTCCCTCTGAGATTCCACATTCTGTTCCACGCTTCCATGTCTCTGGATCCCTTTCATGTGGCAGAAGATAATATAGGATAGAGAATCTGGATTTGGATGCAGCCAGTGTACTTGGTAGAGGAAATATGGAGATGCATCACTCCATTCATCAGTTTATTTTGTTATTTAGATTCCACATATGAGTGCTATCATGTGATACTTGTCTTTCTCTGACTGACTTATTTCATTTAGCATGATACTCTCCAGGTCCTTCCATGCTGTCTGAAAGGATAAGAGATTCTTCTTTTTTATTGCTGCATAGTATTCCATGGTATAAATGTACCACAGTTTTTTTTATCCACTCATCTATTGATGGGCACTAGGGCTGTTTCTAGATCTTAGCTATTGTAAATTATGCTGCTATGAACATAGGGGTGCATACATTCTTTCTGATTGATGATTCGGGTTTCTTAGGATATATTCCTAGAAGTGGGATCACTGGGTCAAATGGCAGTTCCATATTTAATTTTTTGAGGAAATTCCATAATGTTTTCCATAATGGTTGCACCAGTCTACATTCCCACCAGCAGTGTACTAGGGTTCCCTTTTCTCCACATCCTTGCCAGCACTTGTCATTTGTTGATTTGTTGATGGTAACCATTCTGACATGTGTGAGATAGTACCTCATTGTTGTTTTGATTTGCATCTCTTGGATGATTAGTGACTTTGAGGATTTTTTCACTTATCTCTTGGCCATCTATATGTCCTCTTTGGAGAAGTGTCTACTTAGGTCCTTTGCCCATTTTTTAATTTGATTGTTTGTCTTCATTTTGTTAAGTTGTATGAGTTACTTATATATTTTGGATATTAAACCTTTATCAGATGCATTATTGCCAAGTATGTTCTCCCATACAGTGGGCTCTCTTTTCATTTTGTTGATGGTTTCTTTTGCTGTGCAGAAGCTTCTTATTTTGATGTAATCCCATTTGTTTATTTTCTCCGTAGTGTCCTTTGCCTTAGGTCTGGAGATGTATCTGTAAACATATTGCTATGAGAGATGTCTGAGATTTTGTTGCCTACTGTTTCTTCTAGGATTTTTATGGTTTCACAACTTACATTTAAGTCTTTTATTTATTTTGAGTTTATTCTTGTGCATGGTGTAAGTTGGTGGTCTAGTTTCATTTTTTTTGCATGTATCTGTCCAATTTTCCCAACACCATTTATTGAAGAGACTGTCTTGACTCCATTGTACGCTCTTGCCTCCTTTGTCAAATATTAATTGAGCATAATGACTTGGGTCAATTTCTGTGTTCTCTGTTCTGTTCCATTGATCTATATGCTTGTTCTTGTGCCAGTATCAGGCTGTTTTGATTATGGTGACATTGTAGTATAACTTGAAATCTGGTATTGTGATTCTTCCAACTTTGTTTTTCTTTCTTATAATTGCTGCAGCTATTCGGGGTCTTTTTTGATTCCATATAAATTTTTGGAGCATTTGTTCTAGCTCTGTGAAATATGCTATTGGTATTTCAATAGGGATTGCTTTGAATTTGTAGATTGCTTTGGGTAACCTGGACATTTTAATGATGTTGATTCTACCAACCCACGAACACAGTATATTCTTCCACTTGTTTATATCTTTTTCTATTTCTTTTTTCAATGTCCTGTAGTTTTCAGAGTACAGGTCTTTTGCCTCCTTGGTTAAGTTTATTCCTAAGTATTTTAATGTTTTTTTTTTTGTTGCAATGGTAAATAGGATTTTTTTTAGTTTCTCTTTCTGATAATTTATTATTGATGTATAAAAAAGCATTGATTTTTGGGTGTTGATTTTGTATCCTGCTACATTGACAAATTCATTGTCAAGTTTAGTAATTTTTTGGTGGAGTCTTTAGGGTTTTCTACGTACAATATCATGTCATCTGTGAATAATGAGAGTTTTACTTCCTCCTTTCCAATTTGGATGCCTTTTATTTCTTCTTGTCTGATTGCTGTGGCTAGGACTTCTAGTAGTATGTTGAATAAAAGTGGTGAAAGCTGTCTTGTTCCTGTTCTTAGGGGAAATGCATTTAGTTTTTGCTCATTGAGTATGATGTTGGCTGTAGGTTTGCAAATATGGTCTTTATCATATTGATATTTGTGCCCTCTATTCCCACTTTGCTGAGAGTTTTTATAAAAAATGGGTGTTGGATTTTGTCAAATGCTTTTTCTGCGTCTATTGATATGTTCATGTGATTTTGGTCTTTCAATTTGTTTATGTGATGTGTCACATTTATTGATTTATGAATATTGTACTAGGCTTGCATCCCTGGAATAAATTCCACTTGATCATGATGTACGATCTTTTTAATATATTGTTGGATGTGATTTGCTAATATTTTGTTGAGAATTTTAGCATCTATGTTCATCAGGGATATTGGCCTGTAATTCTCTTTCTTTGTAGTGTCTTTATATGGTTTTGAAATTAGGAGAATTCTGGCCTCATAAAAAGTGTTTGGAAGTGTTCCTTCCTTTTGGATTTTCTGAAATCATTTGAGGAATATAGATATTCTTTGAATGTTTGGTAAAACTCTCCTGTAAAGCTGTCCGGACCTGGGCTTTTGATTACTGCTTCTATTTCATCAGTTATTATTGGCCTATTCAGGTTTTCTGATTCCTCCTGATTCAGTTTTGGGAGATTGTATTTTTCTAGGAATTTGTCCATTTCATCCACATTGTCCAGCTTGTTGGCATATAGTTATTCATAGTATTTTCTTACAATCTTTTGTATTTCTACAGTGTCAGTGGTTACATCTCCATTTTCATTTCTGATTTTATTTATTTGGGTCCTCTCTTTTTGTTTTTGAGTCTGGCTAATGGTTTATCAATTTTGTTTATCCTTTCAAAGAACCAACTCTTGGTTTTATTGACTTTTTATTGTTCTTTTAGTCTCTCTGTTATTTATTTCTGCTCTAATCTTTATTATTTCCTTCTTTCTACTTACACTGGGATTTTCTTTTTGTTCTCTTTGTAGTTCATTAAATTGTAGGGTTAAATAGTTTATTGGTTTGGTTCAGTGGCTAGAGCATTGGCCTGCAGACTGAAGGGTTCCAGGTTTGTTTTCTGTCAAGGGCACATGAGTGGGTTGCAGGCTCGATCACCACTAGTGGGCATGTAGGAGGCAGCCAATCAATGATTCTCTCTCATCATTGATGTTTCTATCTCTCTTTTCCTCTCCCTTCCTCTCTGAAATCAATAAAAATATATTAAATAAATAGTTCATTGCTTATTTTTCTTGTGTTTTTTTTGAGGTATGCCTATAGTACTATGAACTTCTTTCTCAGGACTGCTTTTTCTGTGTCCCGGAGTTTTTGTGTGTTAATTTTCATTTGTTTCCAGGAAGTTTTTTATTTCTTTCTTGATCTCCTTGGAAAACCATGCATCTATATTAATAAAAGTGTAATATGCAAACCAACCGAACGACCAAACAGCAGAACGACTGTCCAGACAACCACGCAATACACGCACTGGTTCCAGGCCAGCCAAGGCAGGTGCGATGTTATTGGTCGGGAGCCCTGCCATTGTCCCACAATCACCCAGTAGAGGGAGGCCCAAGCCACCCTCTGCAGGGTGATCAATGGGGGGGGATCCGCTATCAATCACCCCAAAGAGGGACGTACAGGCCATCAGCCAGAGATGCTGTGGCAGATGTGTGGGGCCAGGCAGCAATTGCCCCACAGAGGGAGGCCCAGGCCAGCCAAGCGATCACACCCCATGACTGTCACCCGCAGAGGGAAGCAATTGGTGGTGGTGGGGGGGGGGGGTGGGCAGTGCCGCACAGATGGCAAGCAGTGGCAGCGGCGGGGGTGGGGCTCGCTGCTGGCAGCTGGGGGAAAGAAAGCCCCAATAGGCCCTGATTGCCAGTCAGGCCTAGGGACCCTACCCGATGGGTATCGGATTGCGAGAGGGCGCAGGCCGGCCTGAAGGACATCCACCTTCCCCCATGTGCGAATTTCATGCACTGGGCCTCTAGTTGTTTTGTAACATGCTATTTAGCTTCCATGTGTTTGAATGATTTTGCATGTTTTTAATGTAGTTGATTTCTAATTTCATTCCACTGTGATCTGAGAAGATGCTTGATATGATTTCAATCTTCTTAAACTTTCCAGGAATAACTTTTCCATCTACTTTTATATAACATCCCATTTGTAGAGGACTCTAGGACTAATACACCATTCCAGATTTGGAAAGGAAGAAACATATTATGTGAAAATTGTAGTATATCTCAGGAAAAATAGCCCTAAAATTAGTTCTAGAGAACTTTGGTTCTGCATCTTACCTCCAGAGGGCGATGTTGCACAAACTAGAGGTCTTGTGGCTCAGTATCTGCTCAGCTCCTCCTCCCTGCAGCTGGCTGAGTTCTTTGCCCACAGGACAGGTGACTAAAATTACACAGTAGAAAGCCACAGGCTCATTTCAGCGGATTTTGCATTTTCATCTAAGCAAGAAACTTGCTCAGCCTACCCTTCCATAAACCTCCTACTTCCAAGCATTTGGTTTCTGCAGCCACTTTCCTGCCTGCTCAAGAGAGATTTTCCAGAAAGGAGCCCACAGTGTTTTTACTGCTCAGCCATGTTCCCATTGCTTATCTCAATACTGGGGATGGTATTTGTCCTGAGTGAGTAAAATTTCATAATGGTCTGTAGGTTCTGATTAGAACTGCTTTCCATAGCAAAATCTGTACTGCGTTCACTGCTATAACATTGATTTTGCAGGAGATGCCAGGGCCCAGTCAGTGGACCAGCCTGACAATCTTATCAGTGTTTCTGAAGGAGCCTCGCTGGAGCTGAGGTGCAAGTATTCTTACACTGGAACTGTTTATCTCTATTGGTATGTCCAAGACCCCAGCCAAGGACTCCATCTTCTACTCAAGTACTATTCAGGGGACACCTTGGTTAAAGGCATTAAGAATTTTGAGGCTGAACTTAGGAAGAATGAGTCGACCTTCAACCTGAGGAAACACTTCGCTCATTGGAGTGACTCAGCTGAGTACTTCTGTGCTGTGAGTGCCACAGTGCTGGGAACTGCATGAGGAGCTGAACACAAACTCTGTGAGTCACTAGGGAAGAGAACTGCATCGGAAAGATTTTGGATTCTGACATAGTAGAAGCCATGGTGTTCTTACTACATATTGTAGAGCTGCTCAGGGACTTGCTGAGCCAGCATGAGATGGACATACTTTAATGATTGGATATGAGAGTTAGGCCATAGTACAGGAGAGATAGATTTATTTATTTATCTATTTATTTTTAATCCTCACCCAAGCATATTTTTTCCATTTATTTTTTTAGTAAGAGTAGAGGGAAGGGAGGAGGGTGGATGGGAGGAGAGAGAGAGAAGCATCCATGTGAAAGAGACATGCTGATTGGTTGCCTCCCCCATGCATCAGAACTGGGGTCAGGGATCGAGTCTGGAACTGAAGTACATGCCCTTGATCCTGGCCAGGGATCAAACCTGCAACCCTTCTGTCCATGGTCTGAAGCTCTAACCATTGAGAAAAACTGGCCAGGGTCAGAAGAGTTTTACTTTTCATTCATCATTTTATCTTTCAATTAGAGGCCTGGTGCATGAAACTTGTGCCCTTGGGGGGTGGGGTCCCTCAGCCCAGCCTGCATCCTCTTGCAGTCCATGAGCCCTTGGGGATGTCTGACTGCCGGTTTAGGCTCGCCCCCCCCCCCCCCCCAGGGGAGCAGGCCTAAGCCATCAGTTGGATATCCTTAGCGCTCCTGCGGAGGCGGGAGAGGCTCCCACCACCGCTGCTGTGCTTGCCAGCCATGAGCCCAGCTTCTGGCTGAGCAGCGCTCTCCCTGTGGGAGTGCACTGACCACCAGGGGGCACCTCCTGCATTGAGCATCTCCCCCCTGGTGGTCAGTGCGCTTCACAGCGACTGGTCATTTTGCCGTCAGGCTGAAACCAGCTCTCCGAGATCCCCTGAGCAGTCCTGGATTGGGAGAGGGTGTAGGTCAGGCCAAGCAACCCCACCGGTGTACGATTGGGGCTGGGGAGGGACACGGGAAGTTGGCCAGCCGGGGAGGGACCCCGGGAGGGCTCCAGGGCATGTCTGGCTCATCTTGCTCAGTCATGATCAGCCGGATCCCAGCAGCAAGCTAACCTACCAGTTGGAGCGCCTGCCCCCTGGTGGTCAGTGCACGTCATAATGACTGGTCAACTGTCTTCCCCCTGGTGGTCAGTGCACATCTTAGTGAGCGGTTGAGCAGCCTTAGCATATCATTAGCATATTACGCTTTGATTAGTTGAACAGACAACTGGACTATTAGCTTATTAGGCTTTTATTATATAGGATAATCCAAAACAAAAGTGAACTCCTTTGAATGATTTCCTTTCTTCTTACAAACTTACTACCTTCCCAACTTGGTAATTTTAAGATAGCTTTCCTGGAATCTTTCTTCCTGGCTCCATTCTGTGCTGGTTATTTTCCTGCATGTTTAGGTGCCCCATCTAAGAAGGAGAAAATGATTGATGAATAGCTTAGAATATGGCATGCTCATACAGATTTTAATAACATTAAAAATATTGCAGAAAGAAGTGTGAATAACTCAAAAATTTTAGTATTTCTTCAAGGACTGTAAAAACAGGAAATTCTACATCTAGATGTCAAATTACATTTGTTTTAAAGTAAAGTTTGCTTTATGTTTTCCAATTATAGCAATAAATTTCTATTTTTTTGATATCTGAATTTCTGCAAATTCATACCAGAAATCTTCAAAATTGGTGGGTTAGTAACTTTTGTCAGTTTCTCACAAATGCTGTGATTGTTTTCTACTCTTACTCTATTTTTATATGACTTTACTGTCAGAATATCAGAAATTGTTTCTCATTTGTTTCACATGGCAATTATCTATACTAATAAAAGGTTAATATGCTAATTAGACCAGGTCGACCGGACATCTTCCAGATGTCTGACTTCCTTCCGGACAAAGCCATGGTGGCTGGTTCTGAGGCAGAGGCGTTTAGGGGTGATCAGGCCAGCAGGGGAGCAAGCAGTTAGGGGTGATCAGGCCGGTGAGGGGGAGCAAACAGTTAGGGGGCGATCAGGCCTGCGAGCAAACAGTTAGGTGATGATCAGGCCAGCAGGGGAGCAGTTAGGGGGCAATCAGGCAGGCAGGCAGGCAGGCAGGTGAGCAGTTAGGAGCCAGCAGTCCCAGATTGTGAGAGGGATCCCAGATTGGAGAGAGTGCAGGTTGGGCGGAGGGACACCTCCACCCCCGTGCATGAATTTCATGTACCAGGCCTCTAGTAAGATATAAAGATTAGCAATGCCTGACCCCCAAAAATATACTGATTAAGAATTTCAGTGGGGCCCTGGCCAGTTTGGTTCAGTGGATAGAGTGTTGGCCTGCAGACTAAAGGGTCCTGGGTTTGATTCCAGTCAAGGGCAGATGACTGGGTTGCAGGCTCGGTCTCCAGTGGGGGGGATGAGGAAGCAGCCAATCAGTCATTCTCTTTCATCATTGATGTTTCTATCTTTCTCTCTCTCTATCTTCCTCTCTGAAATCAATAAAAATATATATAAAAAAAATTTCAGTGGGAAGTAAAAGGTCAAAGGGCTTGTGATAAATGTATGATTCCCTTGGCTAGAATGAAAAACTCTATGAGAAGACATTGCATTCGTAAGGACTTGAAGCCTTAAAAGTTAATAATGACTTTGAAGGAAAGTAAAGGGGGAAAATGGGGAAGAAGGTTGGGCTTTTTAGTTGTGTTCTTCCTGATGCTATGATTGATAGGTGATTAAGATGACAGAAATTCAAAGGTATTGAAAATAATAGTGGACTGTGTTCAATTATTTACCTTAGCCAAAGGGGACACCAGTAGGAATCAGCATTATTTTTCAAGTCATATTGTTATAGGCACCAGAAACACCAGAGAAGGTGTTATTAGACAGCCGCCTGAATTGAAAGATGAGGGCTGTCTCCTCCTGGTTCATGTCAGTCTCGTAGGAAGGAATTCAAACGAGCGACCACGGGTGACTGTGTTGTAGTAAAGACAATTTATTAAATAATTAAAGTAAATTTATTATAGAAGCAAGGCAAGCAAACATATCATACTACATCTTGCTTATGAAGCAGAGACGGACTTCCCAGCTAGTCTGAGAAGTGCTGCGTGGTTGAGATTTGGCTTTTTATACTTCTTTGTCTATAGGTTTTAAAATTCCTCTGCCGTATATCTTGGTACAGATTAACTCTCAAAGTCTCCCTTTTACTTTGTATGGTTTTCCAGAAGTTATGAGAAGCATCTGGTGATTTTATCTTTAACAAGCACCGAGACTGCTGGCTTCTCTGTTTAAATAGTGAGATAAAAACTTCCTCCTTCCCCCAAACAGCTGACTTTGTTTAGTGGGTGAAATAAACTCTCTTCTTTCCTTCCCTCCTCCTCTCTCCTGCCTTAGCAGTTCCAGGGTGATTTACACTTTCTATACTCTGGTTAGGGAAAAGAGGCATTAAATATCCCCCTTCTTTTCTGAATTCTTTGGTTAGTGAGGAGAGGTATTAGCCATTTGTTCTCAAGATAAGGTTTTGCTGCAAATTGGCTACAAACTGTCTAAACTGTTTGGCCTGGTTTAATTTTCTTGTCTCAGTTTCCCTATTTCTTCTGCCTGGGACATTTCCTAGCTTCTCACTATCTTTAACAATATTGTTAAGGGTAGCTGTGTTATATGTATTTGAAAGCTTTTGGGGTGAGAGACATAAAATTACTCTTAATAAATTTATGATTATTAAATCTATTTTGTTTTGAGAGGCTGATTATCTTTATGAGACTTATGGCACCAGCTCAGTTCTAATACCCAAGATGACCACCAGTGGGTACTTTCTCAGTATGATGAGAAGAAGAAATGCCAATTCTTTAAATTCCAAACTGAAGCTGAGTACTGAGGACATACAACTCCTGGCACCAAGGACTTCAAGTACCTGGGAAAACATTTTCCATCCTGACAGCAGCACCCTGTCTGAGATATCAAAGTTTGTTTTATTTACATAATTGCTCTATAATTGTGAAAATCTTTACATGATACATAAGTATGTGAAGGAGATAGAAGAAATTCCCAATTATTTAAATATAATTCTATTTGCAATGTTAAAAAATTATAACATTAAAATATTTTATCATTTGTATCTCTTTATATTAATATAGTTATACTCATATATTATTTCAATTTTTAAAAAATAAATAAAACAATATGAAAAATGCTAAAAATCACTAATCATCTGAGAGATGCAACTCAAAACAACAATGAGGTAACACCTCACACTAGTCAGAATGGCTATCATCAACAATTTAACAAATGACAAGTGTTGGAGAGGATGTGGAGAAAAGGAACCCTTGTATACTACCAGTGGGAATGCAGACTGGTGCAGCCTCTGTGGAAAACAGTATGAAGTGTCCTCAAAAAGTTAAAAATGGAAATCCTATTTGACCCAGTGATCCCACTTCTAGGAATATATCCCAAAAAACCAGAAACACCAATCTGAAAGAATATATGCACCCCTATGTTCATAGCAGCACAATTTATAATAGCTAAGACTGGGAAACAGCCTAAGTGCCCATCAGCACATGAGTGTATTAAAAAATGGTGGTACATCTACACAGTGGAGTACTACGCAGCTGTAAAAAAGAAGGAACTCTTACCATTTGCAACAGCAAGGATAGACCTGGAGAGCATTATGCTAAGTGAAATAAACCAGTCAGATAAAGATAAGTATCACATGATCTCACTCATTTGTGGAATATAATGAACAACATAAACTGTGCTGGAGTCCAATCCCAGCAGGTCCAGGGGTCCCCACAGGTGTGGACGGAGTGGGCGAAGAAGGAATGACACGAAGACAGCCTTCAGTTGATCAGCAGCCTAGTCAGGACCTCTAGTCAGGATCTCCAGCCAAAGTTCTGGTCGGAGTTCTGGTTAGGAACTGATGAGGATCTGATGAGGATCTCATGTTTATCGTCTTGTTACATCCGTATTTATACCAGCCGATTTTAATCCTGTCAATTTCTATTACAAAGGTTAGGGCGTTTCTTATCTCCATTCCAGGGAGTAAAGATTATGTAGCTTAACTACCCACCTGGCACTTAATTAAGGGGTTGTATCCCCTCCCTAACCTCAGGGAAAGATCCCCACCTGGGGAAACAACCTTTCTCGGAGAGGTGACCTTGGTTAAAACACATGGTGCTAAAGGGAGCAAACATATTAAGAACAGGATGCTATATACTCCAGGTCCATTGAAACATATGCTGTGCAGATGTTTCTTTCCTGCAGCGACTGTGTCAAGCAGCAAGGATGGACCGGCTTCCGGCAAACTGATGAACAAAAATAGATCCAGAGACACAGAATCATCTAATGGACTGTCAAAACTCTGAGGGAAAGCCAGGGAGGGTAGACTGGGGGGTGGGGGTGTGTATGTGGATAAGAGATCAACCAAAGAGCTTGTATGCATATAAGCATAACCAATGGACACAGACAATGGGGGAGGGTGAAGGCCAGGACTGGGTGCTGGGGCAGGCTGGGAGAGGACAATGGGGGAGGGGGTGAAAAAAATGTAATACTTTTAACAATAAAGATCTTTTAAAAAGTTTATCTGGAACCCCTTAAAATTACTTTTTAAAACTTTAATTGAATTTATTGGGGTGACATAGCAACAGATTAGCCTGGGAATCAATACCTCTTAGTGATGCCAATATCAGTCAAGTCTCAACTACAATAGGACAGTGCACACAGCTCACACAGGGGCTCAACTGTAGTGCCCAGCTCAGGGGGTTGGGGAGGCTGTGCCACTGGGACCCACAAGACACCTACTACATAAGGTGACTTTAGCAAGTCTGGAGACCTAGCAGATCTACCTAATAAATAGAACCAAACACAAGGAAGCAGCCAAGATGGGGAGCAGAAAAAGAAACATGTTATAAATGAAACAACAGGAGAAATCTCCATAAAAAAACAAACCTAAATGAAATGGAAACAAGAAAACTACCAAATATAGAGTTCCAAACAATGGTTATAAGGTTGCACAAGGAACTTACTGAGAACTTCAAGGAACTTAATGAGAATTTCAAAGGAATTAGTGAGAACATCAACAACGTAAAAAAGGACCAGTCAGGAATGAAGCATACACTAACTGAAATAAAGAATAATTTATAGGGAGCCAACAGTAGAGTAGAGGATGACAAGAATAAAATCAAGAATTTGGAATATAAGGAATCAAAAACACCCAATCAGAACAGCAAAAAGAAAAAAGAATCCAAAAATATAAAGATGATATAAGGAGCCTCTGGGATAAATTCAAGTGTACCAATGTTAGCATCATGTGAGTAGCAGAAGAAGAGAAGGAGCAAGAGATGGAAAACCTACTTGAAAAAACAATGACAGAAAACTTCCCTTACCTAGTGAAAGAAATAGATTTACAAGTCCAGGAAGCACAGCAAATCCCAAACAAAAAGGACCCAAAGAGGCCTACACAAACACACATCACAATTAAAATGTCAAAGGATAAAGACAAAGAGAGAATCTTAAAAGTAGCAAAAGCAGTTAATTACCTACAAGGCCAGAAGTGAGTAGCAAGAAATAATCAAAATGATGAAAAGCAAGGACCTACAACCATGATTACTCTACCCAGCAAAGGTATATATATAAGGCTAATAAGCTAAGTGTCTGACTGTCTGGGTAATGACGTCACATAGCAATGCCCAGCTTCCTCTCCCTAGTGACTAGCCTCCTTGAAGTTTCTTCAGTCCAGGAATATGACTTGCTTTATATCCAGGTGGCAACATTTCACACCAAAACCAAATGTCTGTGAAGTGTTTTCACATGCCTCATCTCATTTGATCCTCACAGAAGTCCTGGAGCAGGTAGACAGGAGACTTGGTAGAATCCTATTTTCTTTTCATTAGCCAGAAAACAGAGATTTAGAAAGCTTAGAAACTTGACTTGACTGAAAAGAAGTAAGAAATGGTGGACCTTGAAAATGACTTCAGGTTTTCTCACTGTGCAGAATATAGTCAAACACTGCTGCAGTTAAATATTTTACCCTTTGTTCTCCCTGAGTGATCTACAATAATAATCTGCTTCATATTGATATTTACTGCTGTGTTGCTGACAATAACCTGAAAGAGAAGTTGGGGTGCTTCACTGGGCTGAAAAAAGTTTAGCTAAATCAGAAAGCAGGTCTAATTAAGCAATTTTATTCTATATCTATAAAAGGCTAAGTTGACTTGCGCATGCCCAATAGATATAAAGCTCTTGCTGGCGCCAATCGCACACGTGTGTTTCAATCTGTCATTGTTGATTGTGAACTTGGTTGACACTTCTATTATAGAGAAAGGGCCAATAGTGATATTAAAATATTTCTTCTAATTAATTTCTGTTCTATATGCATGAATTCGTGCACCAGGCCACTAGTCATTTAGAACTGAAGGTCAGATAAAGAGCTTCACAGACAAGAAAAAGCTAAAGGAGTTCATCACCATCAAACCAGTATTACATGAAATGTTAAAGGGTCTTCTTTAAGAAGAAGGGAAAAAAAGGAAGAAGGAGAAGAAGAAGAAGAAGAAGAAGAAGAAGAAGAAGAAGAAGAAGAAGAAGAAGAAGAAGAAGAAGAAATAAAAGATCAAAAGTATGAACAATAAAAGGCAATAAATATATATCTATCAATAATTGAATTTAAAAATCAAAATAAATGAACAAGGAATCTAATGAACAAAATAAACTGATGAATAAAAGAACCAGAGGTATGGAAACATGGAACAGATTAATAAATCTCAGAGGGAAGGGAGAGGGTTTCAGGGAAGAGATTAACCAAAGAACCCATATGCATATACGCATTATCTATGTACACAGACAATAGGATGCTGAAGGCCTGGGGCGGGGCGGGAATAGGTTGGAGGAGAACAGTGGGGGATAAAGGGTGGTCCATCTGTAATACTCTCAACAATAAATGTTCTTTTTTTTTTTTTTTTTTTAAAAAGAGCTTCCCTAAAAATGAAAAGCTAAAGGAGTTTATCATCACCAAATCAGTATTACATGAAATGTTAAAGGGTCTTCTTTAAGAAGAAGGGAAAAAAAAAATTTGAACAATATCATGGATTGGTAGAATCAACATCATTAAAATGTCCATACTACCCAAAGCAATCTATAGATTCAATGCAATCCCCATTAAAATACCAACAGCATATTTCACAGACCTAGAACAAACTCACCAAAAATTCATCTCGGAGACAACAAAGGGAGAAACCAAGATGGCAGCATAGGTAAACACCGGAGTTTGCTGCCTCGAACAACCACTTCAAAAATACAACTAAAAGACGGAACGGACATCATCCAGAACCACAGGAAGACTGGCTGAGTGGAAGTTCTACAAATAGGAGGAAAGAGAAAAGCATAACGAGGCTCAGAGGAGGCGCAGTGCTGAAGTAAACTACTAAGGTTCGGAGTGCATGCGGAGCAGGCTGGCTGCTGTGGGCAGGGTTGTCATTTTCAATCGGGAGGGAGTCTCAGGCTCTGAGCTCCAGTTCCAGGCGAGTCTCTAGGGACTCAGACTCATACGGGAGAAGCGAGACTGTCTGGCATCGCTCAGAACCCTAGGGCAGCTTTCTCTCAGTGGGGCTTGCAGCGATTACTGGGACACTAAGAAGCAGAGCCTCTGAGGGCAAGACTGAGAGCAGCCATAATTGCTAACTCCGCCCTGTTGATCCCGTAGGACCCGACCCGCCCAAGCCCTGCAGGGAGACTTTTGCTGGATAGCCTCAGGCAAAGGCTAGATTAGCACCTCCCTAGAAATCCAGGAGCCAGGAAGCCCAGAGGTCAGAGTGGGACCATCCAGTTTGCAGCTCCGTGGAACCATAAAAGACACACTCAGGGGGCAGACTCAGTGAGCACCAAAAGCCCCATTGAAGCAAGTCTAGCCCCAGAGGGGTGTCTCCAGCACAGAAGTTCTCCCACTGCAGACACAGCTGATTCTCACAGCCAATTGGCCTGGAGGTCAATTCCTCACAGTGATAACTACAACAATCAAGGCTTAACTACAACAAGACTGTGCACAAAGCCCACAAGGGGGTGCACCAAGAGTGTCTTCCTCAGGTAATTGGGATACTTAGTACAGAAAGGCACTCTATCGACACAGCGAAGCATAAAAAATGCCGAGACAAAGAAACAGGACACAAACTACAGAATTGGAGAAAAGCAAACTGTTGGATATAGAGTTTAAAATCACACTTTTAAGGTCTTTAAAGAACTGTCTAGAAGCCACCGATAAATTTAATAAGGCCCTCAAAAAGACTGGTGAGACTGCCGATAAATGTAGTGAGATCTTCAAGAAGACTGGTGAGACCGCCGATAAATGTAGTGAGATCCTCAAGAAATCTAATGAGACCCTCGATGTTGTGATAAAGGACCAACTAGAAATTAAGCATACACTGACTGAAATAAAGAACATTATACAGACTCCCAACAGCAGACCAGAGGATCGCAAGAATCAAGTCAAAGATTTGAAATACGAAGAAGCAAAAAACACCCAACCAGAAAAGCAAAATGAAAAAAGAATCCAAAAATACGAAGATAGTGTAAGGAGCCTCTGGGACAGCTTCAAGCATACCAACATCCGAATTATAGGGGTGCCAGAAGAAGAGAGAGAGCAAGATATTGAAAACCTATTTGAAGAAATAATGACAGAAAACTTCCCCTACCTGGTGAAAGAAATGGACTTACAGGTCCAAGAAGCGCAGAGAACCCCAAACAAAAGGAATCCAAAGAGGACCACACCAAGACACATCATAATTAAAGTGCCAAGAGCAAAAGACAAAGAGAGAATCCTAAAAGCAGCAAGAGAAAGAAAAGCAGTTACCTACAAGGGAGTACCCATACGACTGTCAGCTGATTTCTCAACAGAAACTTTGCAGGCCAGAAGGGAGTGGCAAGAAATATTCAAAGTGATGAATACCAAGAACCTACAACCAAGACTGCTTTATCCAGCAAAGCTATCATTCAAAAGTGAAGGCCAGATAAAGAGCTTCACAGATAAGAAAAAGCTAAAGGAGTTCATCACCACCAAACCAGTATTATATGAAATGCTGAAAGGTATCCTTTAAGAAGAGGAAGAAGAAGAAAAAGGTAAAGATACAAATTATGAACAACAAATACACATCTATCAACAAGTGAATCTAAAAATCAAGTGAATAAATAATCTGATGAACAGTATGAACTGGTGATTGTAATAGAATCAGGGACATAGAATGGGAATGGACTGACTATTCTTGGGGTGGGGGAAAGGGGTGTGGGGGTGAGTAAAGAGATTAGACAATAATCGTGCACCTATGGATGAGGACAGTGGGTGGGGAGTGAGGGCGGATGGTGGGGTGGGAACTGGGTAGAGGGGAGTTATGGTGGGAAAAAAGAGTAACTAATGTAATAATCTGAACAATAAAGATTTAATTAAAAAAAATTAAAAAAAATTCAACTGGAATAAAAAAAGACCCCGAATAGTTTGCAGCAATCCTGAGAAAGAACAAAGTAGGTGGGATCTCAATACCAGATATCAAGCTGTATTACAAAGCCACTGTTTTCAAAACAGCCTGATGCTGGCACAAGAACAAACATATAGATCAATGGAATAGAATAGAGAACCCAGAAATCGACCCAAACCACTATGCTTAATTAATATTCAACAAAGGAGTCATGACAGTCTCTTCAATAAATGGTGTTGGGAAGATTGGACAGATACATGCAAAAAAATGAAACTAGACCACCAACTTACACCATACACAAAAATAAACTCAAAATGGATAAAAGACTTAAACATAAGATGGGAAACCATAAAAATACTAGAGGAATCCACAGGCAGCAAAATCTCAGACATATGCTGAAGCAATTTCTTCACTGATACTGCTCCCAGGGCAATGGAAACTAAAGAGAAAATAAACAAATGAGACTACACCAAAATGAAAAGCTTTTGCACAGCAAAAGAAACTATCAACAACAAAACAACAAGAAAGCCCACTGCACGGGAGAACATATTTGCCAATGTTATCGCCGATAAGGGTTTAATCTCCAACATTTACAGGGAACTCATACAACTTACCCAAAGGAAGATAAACAACCCAATCAAAAAATGGGCAACGGACCTTCTTTTCGAAAGAAGACAGAAGGAAGGCCAATAGACATATGAAAACATGCTAAAAGTCACTAATTATCCGAGAGATGCAAATCAAAACAAGAATGCGGTACCATCTCATACCCGTCAGAATGGCTATCATAAACAAATCAACAAACGACAAGTGCTGGCGAGGATGAGGAGAAAAAGGAACCCTCATGCACTGATGGTGGGAATGCAGACTGGTGCAGCCACTGTGGAGAACAGTATGGAGTTTCCTCAAAAAACTACAAATGGAACTCCCATTTGACCCTGTGATCCTACTTCTAGGAATATATCCTAAGAAATTAGAAACACCAATCAGAAAGGATATATGCACCCCTATGTTCATAGTAGCACAATTTACCATAGCTAAGATTTGGAAACAGCCTAAGTGCCCATCAGCAGATGAGTGGATTAAAAAACCGTGGTACATCTACACAATGGAATACTATGCTGCTGTAAAAAGAAGGAATTATGCCATTTGCAACAGTATGGATGAACCTGGAGAGCATTATGCTAAGTGAAATAAGCAAGTCAGAGAAAGATAAATATCATATGATCTCACTCATTTGTGGAATATAATGAACAAAATAAACTGATGAAGAAAAACAGATCCAGAGACAGAGAAGCATTGAGCAGACCAATGTTAATATATCTCTATGCCACAATCAAGGTAATGAACATTTCCATCAACCCTAAAAGGTTTCTTTTGCTCTTTATAATCCCCCCTCCCTCTACTTTGGACCTGAGAAAATAATTTTCTATCTGTTGCAATAGTTTAGGAGTATTGTTTCATTATTGTTTTTCTGTTTGACTCATCTTTAACTTTTGCTTTCTCATCCCTTTTTTACTGACTGTTTTGGATTCCTGGGATACTTTTTAATATTCAATTTTATGTATTTTGGATTTTTGGCCATATCTCTTTGCACTGTTTTGAGCAATTGTTCTAGAGTTTCCAACATACATGTGTACTATTCAGAGTGTTCTGAGAGTTAATATTATTTTCATGTAAAGTGTTAAAATCTTGCACAGTATGTGTCTTTATCTGCCAGTACTGAGATATGTTATAGTTGACCATATATATTATATCTACATACATTGAAAACACTGCCATAATTAGTTATATGCATTTTAAAACTTAAAGGAAGAATAAGAAGTCTTTTCTACTTACCAGCTATTTACATGTCTTGTATTCTTCTTTCATTCCTGAAGATTCAAACTTCTCTGTGACACTAAGGAGGTGTCTAAAATGTTGCATTTCCCTTTAACCTTGAAACACTTCCTTTAGCATTTTTTTTTGATTAGGTCTATATTTTTAAGTCACCTGCAACTGTAAATGTCTTTATTTCACCTTTATTTTGGAAAGATTTCCACTGGATCTTCAATTTTGTCTTGACAGTATTTTTTTTGCACTTTATTTTAGTTAATTGATTAAATTTTTATTGAGGTAACATTGGTTAATACTATTTTATAGCTTTCAAGTGTGCAATTGATATCTTTATACACTATATTGTACTCACTACCAAAGTCTAGTTTCCATCCACCATCATATATTTGACCCACTTTACACATTTTGCCCTCCTACCACACCCCCTTATCTCTGGTAACTACCATTATGTTGCCTATATCTTTGAGTGTGCTTTTGTTTTGTTTATATGTTTGTTTATGTATATATAAATTTATATAACATATATATCCACATGTGAGTGAAATCATGCAATTTTTATCTTTTTTGTCTGACTTATTTCACTTTACATAATGCCATCAAGGCCCATCCATGTTGTCACAATAAAAATATTTCATCTTTTTTATGGCTGAGTAATATTCCACTGTGTGCGTATAAATGTCTCATCTTCTATCTATTCATTGGTTGATGGGCACTTAGACTGTTTCTATATCTTGGCTGCTGTAAACAATGCTGCCTGCAATAAGCATAGGATTGAGCTTTTAAAATTAGTGTTTTTTATTCTTTAGATAAATAGACAGAAGTGTTATAGTAGGATCATATGGTAATCCTATTTTTAAATTTTTTAAGGAATCTCCATACTGTTTCCCATAGTGGCTGTACCAATTAATAATCCCACATTTTTTTTTACTTTAAAGATGCTATTTTACTGTCTCTGTTTTCACTGTCTCCATGTTTTGTGATAATAAATCCATGATTATTAAAATAACTGCTCTCCAGTGTGTGTGTGACACACACACACACACACACACACACACACACATATTTATTTTTACAGCTGATAAATTTATATATATGTACATATATCTACATTATTTTACATATGTTATATATTAGTATATAATCTTTGACTGATGGTAGTTTAATTATGATAGGTTTAAGTGTAATTTTTTTTTGATTTTTTTTTTAAAATATGGAACGCTTTACGAATTTGTGTGTCATCCTTGCGCAGGGGCCATGCTAATCTTCTCTGTATCGTTCCAATTTTAGTATATGTGCTGCCGAAGTGAGCACTTTCTTTGATTTTTATCCTGTTTTAGTTTTGCCAATATTCTTGAATATGTAAATTTGTGTCTTTCATCAAATTAGTCATGTTTTTGTCCATTCTTTTTTTTAATGCATGAAAAGACATTTTATTATTACTATTTTATTTTTATTTTATCTTTATTGTTGAAAGTATTACAGATGTCCCCTTTGTTGTTTTTTTCCCATTGACCCCCCTCTACCCTGCACCAGCCCCTCCTATGCCTTCACTACACTATTGTCTGTGTCCTTGGGATATGCATATATGCATATAAGTTCCCCAGTTAATCCTCCCCGCCCGACCCCACCTTCCCTCCGAAATTCATCTGTTCCATGCTTCTATGACTCTGGATCTATTTTGTTCATTAGATTCCACATATAAATGAAGTCATGTGATATCTTTCTCTGACCGTCCATTTTTTTAAAAAATATGTTTTAGGCTCCAAACTCTCCTTCTTTCTGGGATTTTAATTACATATATTTTAGACTTTTGTTATATTCTCACATGCCACTTTTTGTTTCAGGTTTTTTTTTCTTGTTCTTAAGTTTGATCAGAGTTTCTTGATTTTGGCATTATTAATATTTTGGCTAAATAAATTTTTACTGGTGGGAGGGAGGCTGTTCTATAAATTGAGGAATTTTGGGAAGTACCTAGGTCACTACTCACTAGGTACCAGTACTCTGCCCTCAAGTTGTGGCAAAAAAAATGTGTCTAGAGTTGGGAAATGTCTTCCTGTGGAGAGGCAGAGTCGTACTTGGTTGGTAATTGCTGAATTAGATAATTTATACTGATCTATTTTGAAGTTCACATACTCTTTTCTCTACCATCTTTATTCTACTATTGAGCTCTTACTGTGAGATTTTATTTCATTATTGTATTTTTAGTCCTAAAATTTCCATTTGCTTCTTTTTGTAGGTTCTACTTCTTTATCAAGAATTCTTTTCTTATCATTAATTTTGTTAACCTAAAATAAAAAGCCTTCCAAAGTGAGAGGTAACAAGCATTTATTTAAGATCAATAAAAATAGCTACTAGGAATACCCTGATTCAGGCCAGAAGCCCAAATAGTGTTTCAATTAGGAGTCAAAGTCAATGGTTATTTATGGGAATGGGAAGAGTAAATAATGACATCATGGAAGGAAGCCATTTCTACTGGCGTAGATGACATAACATAGTGATGTTAATTCTAAACTATTAAAAAACTTTTTTCAGGCCTATAGTCACCAGCCCAGTAGTCATACATAACCATTTGCTTGTTATCCTTGTAAACAAGTCATTGGGAAACAGGGTGACCTTATACCCAGTTTAAAAGTTATTTTACCCGTTTTAACATTCTGAAGACTTGAGGCATAAGATGTGCAAAGAGTTCCTCTGGGATGACAGATTTGGCTCCATTTTATATTATTTTGGTCATTTCAAGTGTGCTTCCTTTTACTTCATGGACTATATTTAAAAGAGTTTCTTTTACCTCTTCTCTATTAGTTTTAGCATCTTAATCATCTTGCCAATCGCATCTGTTGATTATCTTATACTTAGATACATATTAGTCAATTTTTCTGGTTCTTTGTGTTAAAAGAAACAGCAGGTCAAAAGTGAAGTTGCTTGCCCCCAGGACTACAAACCAAAACTTAATTGTAATTTCAGCCTTCCCTGGAGTGTGACCTTGAACCAATCAGTCTGGAATCTCCTGATCAACACTAGTGAGGAGCTTTGCATGATAGGACCCTTGCACTTCCTGCTACTCAAGAAAGCTGACTCTGCCGGAAACATTTATTTCTTCTCTTTTGCCAATACAGTTCTTTTCCTTCTCTGTTTATTGCTGTAAACACCTTCCATTTTGTATAAGTCTTAGCGCACCTCTCTATTTGCCTCGTCAGATGCTCCTCAATTCATGAATTGTTCGATAAAGCCAATTAATTCTTCAAACTTACCCAATTGAATTTTGTTTTTTTTTTAAAAAATATTTGTATGCTGAGTAATTTTGTAATTCATTTTAAACCTTTTAAATGTTTATGTAGTATAAATTTTTTTATTAAAAAAATCATCTGGAGATTTTTGTTTTAACAGGAAGTCAAACTAGTTTAGTTCAGAAGAAGGAGGAGGAAGAAGAAGAAGAGGGAGAAGAAGAGGAAGAAGAAGAAGAAGAAGAAAAAATAATAATAATAAGAAGAAGAAGGAGAAAGAGAAAGAAAGGAAGAGAAAGAAAGGAAGAAATAAGAAAGAAGTGTGTCTCTCGTTTTGTGAGTGGTTGTTCAAATCTCAGTTCAGTTCTAACCTTTTGTTATGTTGATTTGGGTCTTTCTCCATCATGTTTAGCTCAGTGATTAGTAAGATACTTGTTTGGGTGGGTCTAACCTCAGGTCAGTTTCTGAAACTGCTGCTACATTGGTTTGAGTCTGTCCTGCACAGGTCCACTCAGAAGTTAGTCTGAGACTTGGACAGTGGTTCACATCGCAGCTTTGTTCTCCTGCTGAGGGTCTGCCCCATGCATGTCCAGTTTTGGGATTAGCCTGGCACATAATCTGTTCTCCATGTTTCGCATCAGGGTGTTTCTTTCAGTTTTAGCTTTGTGGTTTGCCACCGTGCCATCAGCAGTCTGACATCACAGAAAAGCCCCTGCCCCCAAAGTGTGAAATTCATCCTTCTGTAGGTTGCTCCTCCAATTTTTGACTCCCCTCCACAATATGCCTGCTTTTGTATAATTTTTAGAGTACACTTGAAAATGAGAATGCTTTCTTGTTTTTGCCCATGCCTTAAGTACTAAAATTTTTGCTAAAATTCTGAAATTTTTTGAATAATGCATCAATTTCTAAGAACACGATAGATATGCTACGACTAGTCAAAGACTATGTCTTTTCAGTACCTAAAACAGTTGTTTTGTTTTAATTTTCTCCTCCTCTATCTATTTTTAAAAATGTTTTATATTTTCTTGTTTTTAATGGACCATGGTTTATGGTGTTCTAGGCTGTCTGTGGAGACTAATGTTTCTGGCAATCAATATAAGTATTTCTTATTATTTCTTATAACCATGTGTTAACGTAAAAAACCATTGATACCTGTAAAGAATTTTTGTGAGTTTATTTGACCACACTGTCGACATATGCTGGGAAGGAGAACCTCAATGAATTGAGATAATGCTCCGGAGAATGGCAGGTTACATCTGTATTTATACATTGCAATCAAAGGAAAGGGATGTAGATGGGTTACATGAAATTCATTGGTGATCGATTAAGGAGGTGGGATAAAGCAAAGCGGGGAACCCTCTGGGATAGGATAAAAAGTGAAATGATGGACATATGCTTCTTTTACACAGATGGATACAGGATAGTTTAACATAATTAACAGTTGATAACAATAACACTGAGGGAATGTCCTGGTACCATTTGTTGTGCCCTGAAGGATCTGGAAACAAGGGAAGTTGCAAGTTACCAAGACATTTCACAGATATGTTATTTTAGAGGCAAAAAGACAAATGCGACCACTAAAGATCTAAGTTGATCTTTGTCAGGGATAATAATGGCCTAGGACGTGACTGCTCACCATAACCTGTTTGTAGTTAAATATTTAATTTTCAGGCCATCTTTTGTGGTTGTTTTAGGTCTTTGAGTTTGCACAACCACCATGCTGGCCACCCCTGAGCTTGTCAGGTTAGCCTGTGGCCCCTTTCGTCCACATCTGTCAAAATCTTTGCCTGAGGATATGTTTTTATTGATTTTTAGAGAGAGAGAAAGAGACATCGATGTGAGAAACATAAATTAGTTGCCTCCCATATGCACCCCAACTGGGACTGAACCCATAACCTGGGTATGTGCCCTGACTGGGAATTGAACCTGCAACCTTTCTGTAGGTTACAATGCTCCAATCAACTGAGCCACACCATCTAAAGTCCTGTCAAAATTCTTAAAGGAGAACATTCCATTTATGATCTTATTCTTCTTCAACTATAAGATGCTTCTTTTACCACCGTTAAAAACTGGAGAATTCGCCCTAGCTGGTTTTACTCAGTGGACAGAGCATCGGCCTGGGGACTGAAGGGTCCCAGGTTCAATTCCAATCAAAGGCACATGCCTGGGTTGTTGCCTCGATTCCCAGTAGGGGAAGGGGGGGCGTGCATGAGGCAGCCAATCAATGATTCTCTCTCATCATTGATTTTCTATCTCTCTCTCCATCTCCCTTCCTCTCTGAAATCAATAAAAATATATTTAAAACAAAATCAAACTAACTCCCCCTCCCCCCCCAAACAACCCTGGAGAATTCCTTTGCATTCTTCCAGTTCAAAGGAAACAGCACTGTATCAAGGCACCAAAAAACCCTGTGGCCTTTGACTCAGTACATGCTGGAGTTTGCCAATGCCCGACAACACTAATAGGAGTTGAAATGACCACCACCCTGAAAGCCAGCAGGCATGACTCCTCATAGCTTTTTTATTATGTTTCTTTTCTGTCCTAACTTTAGTCCTCAATATGAGCCCATCTACTTTCTGTGTTCTAAAAATAGGCATAAATATTTCCTTTATGAATTTGGGTATATTCAATTTTACATTTTTATTCTTTTAGTTAGGAGGACACCTAGAAGAGATGGGAGTGAGTATATAGCCCTAGGACTCAGAAGTTCACATGTATAGACTATAAATTAAAAAATTGACAGCATTACTAAATCTTTTATGTGGAAAGCAATCTTAACAGGAATAAATAAGTGAATGAAGAACCCCCAAAGTGGGCTGGGCTCATGCTCCTGGAAGCAAAGAAAATAAATATTTCGATTTTTGTCAAAGAGCCCTATTAGCCACAGAGAAAGCAGAGAACTTCTCTATTCTCAGGTTTTCAGAGACAGCTTTCTTGGTGTGGAAGTATGTCCTTCAGGACATGTCTTCCCATCCAGAGTTACTCTTTGCCACATAGCAGCACTGCTCCCATTTTATAGGCTCTCTGCTTTCCTCTAGGGTTCATGAGCATCTTGGTGCATGAGCACCAGGCAAGGGAAATACCTCATGCCACATGCAGCACTGGGCCATCCAAAACTCAGTCTGAGGTAATTGGTCTGATTCCAAAGACTCATGAACTTGAATTCCACATCAGATTAGCTTTTCAGATCCTGATTTCTCATTGAAGTAACTTGTTAGTTTACTTTTATGTGGCACCTCATTTGCAGAGGACTCTAGGACTAATGCACCATTATAATTTGGGAGGTCTAAACATATGTGTGAAAGTTTTGATATAGTTCAGAAAACAGAAGGAAAACACTAATTAATTCTCTGGACCCTTGGTTCTGAAGCTGACCACCAGAGGGCGATGCTGTGCAAACTACAGATCTTGTGGATCAGTATCTTCTGCTCAGTTTCCCCTCCCTGCAGCTGGCTGAGTACTTTACAGACAGAGACAGGTGACTAGAATCAGACGTCAGAAAGCTCCAAGCTCATTTAAGCCTGCCCTTCCCTACACCTCCTATTTGCAAGGGCTTCGTTTCTGCAGCTACTTTCCTGCCTGCTCAGGGGAGATTTTTCCAGAAAGGAGTCCACAGCGTTTCTACTACTCAGCCATGCTACCCTTGCTTTTCTCAATAGTGGGGATGATATTTGTCCTGAGTGAGTAAAATTTCATAATAGTCTATAGTTCTACAGGTTCTGACCTGAAGTACTTACTTCTCCTAGCAAACGGTACTGCTTTTACTAATGACACATTGATTTGCAGAAGATGCCAGAGCCCAGTCAGTGAGCCAGCCTGACCACCACGTCAGTGTCTCTGAAGGAGCCTCACTGGAGCTGAGGTGCACGTATGTCTATGCTGCCACTCCTTCTCTCTTCTGGTACGTCCAATACCCCAGCCAAGGCCTCCAGCTGCTCCTCAAGAACTTCTCAGGAAAGACCCTGGTTCAAGGCATTAAAGGCTTTGAGGCTGAATTTAAGAAGAATGAATCTTCCTTCATCCTGAGGAAACCCTCGGCCCATTGGAGCGACTCAGCTGTGTACTTCTGTGCTCTGAGTGACACAGTGCCCGAGGCTGCAGGGGGAGCTGCGCACAAACCACTCAGCGGAGTTTTCAGAGACTTAAGATCCGTTCCTGTGGTATCTTTAAAGATCTTATGCTATATGATAGCAAATGAGGCAAAGAGAGTTATGCAGACCCAGGTCCTTTGAATAATTCCATAATTCCATGCCTGATAAACATTATTTCAAAAGCTTTTTGCTCTTTGTAGAAACTGCATAATAATAAATAGTGTTCTAGAATGATGAGGGAGACAGTGTTCCTATCACCTAATAATCCTACTTGCCTTGAGGTTGACTGCTTTAAGGGATTTACTCTGTGGGTTTTTATTCATTATTTTGTCTCGCTTTCAATCCAGAAAACAAAAGGTAATCCCCTTAAGTTATTTTCTTATAAGTTTGCCTCCATGTCTACTTGGTCATTCTCAGATAATTTTTGGGGGGTAATATTTCCCCCCGGGTCTCTCTGTGCCAGTCACAATGTGTCAGAATATTTTCTCTGAGTTTAAGTACATCTAGTCAGATATTTTGAAAAATTATTGGTCAACAATAAGAGATTGATAATATGCGTGAAGGGCTTTGAAAACTGTCATGGTCATGTTAATTCTGGCAACTATTTAAGAACAGTGTAGAAAGGGAATAAAGGTATAGAGTTCATCATTATTTGTCCAAAGACTTTTTCTCAGTCATACACATAGCTTTCTGGTCTTTTGGTATCTTAAATTTTATAAACCTACACCAGAAATTTGTGGGTATAATCCATTTTGCTGCTTTCTTCCAGCTACAGACATTTTCTCTTGCCTTCATTCTAATTTTGTATGATTTAGTGTTGGACTATTAGAGAAGGATTCTGATATGTTAACATTGTCAGAATTAATCACATAGGAAGTTTAGCATTGCCAAACTCTGCTAGAAATATTGATTAAAATTGCAGTGGATAGTAGATGTTCACTGGACCCAATTTAAATTTATTATCTAGTTTAAACATTTTTGTCTAGGATGGAAAGAACTGTATGAGAAGCTGCTATAGTCCTTGTGTTCTTAAAGCCTTGGCAAGTAACAAATAATTTGGAGGAAGAAGAGAAGGGGGAGGATCTACTATTTAGCTTACACTGTAATGTATAAAAAGGGACATGCATAGGAGCCCCCTACATATAAAGATATTAAGTAGATTGTGACCAATAGGTCATCTTAGCCAAATGGCAGCACAGGAGATGAAGAGTAATTTTTAAGGCATAGTGATACGGTTATATGTAATGGTGGGAACCCTATTCAGAGTATGCCAGGTGTCCAAGGCCAATTTGAGTGTGGGGACCCTGTCCAGAGTACACTGGATGCTCAAGGCTAATCTGAGTGTGGGAATCCTAATCAAGGCTAATTTCCCAGATGCAGGTGCAAAAGCAAGGATGCAGCAAGCTATACACTGACCCAAAAGACTGCTGTCATTATTTTGGCAAGAAGCCTCTTTTGTCTAAGTTAGGTATGTTACTGACCAGCCAGTGTGGGGCTGTGTTGTGGGGAAGATGGATTACTGACCAGGCAGTGTTGGCTGTTTTTACCAGGATGGCTCCTGTATTTGCTACTGTATTAGTAAGAGCTGCCTCTGTAAGGCTACTTTGAAGAACTGCTTTGTCTAATGGCTCCTTAGTAGCAATGGCTACTTGGGCTGCAATAAAGACTCTCTTATATGCCTATGACTTCTTCTGTCTTTTCTGTCCAATATCCAGTGTCCAAAGAGGTCCAGCCCCTGGCAGAGGGACTCAGACCCAACAGTAATACATGTGTTTGTGTCATTCTATAAGGTTATAAGCATGCAAAAAGGATGTTAGAAACATAGAATTATGCATAAGAAATGTATATTCAATTAACGTTTCTTTCCCTTCTTCCTTCCTTTCTATTTTTGGATCAGACTCTCTTCTATATCTGACTATTTCAAGTGACTCGCTGTCATTGGCTCAGCTAGTTGCCCAAAGGGACTATGGTGGGCACTTTATGTAGATTGCTATGAGAAGGAGAACTAGCAGTCTCTTTTGATTTTGAACTCAAGCAGAGTGTGAAAAAATAAGTTCTACACCAAGGACCTGAAGCAGCAGGGGGATCACATCCTTACTCCCATACCTAGCTCTGCCTGAGAAATCCAAGTAGTTTTCCGCTTTCCCTCCATTTTCTCCTTCCTTTTATTAATAACTAGAGGCCCAGTGCACAAAAATTTGTGCACTCAGGGCCGTTCCTCAGCCCAGCCTATGCCCTCTTGCAGTCTGGGACCCCTCAGAGGATGTCCACCTTCTGGCTTAGGCCCGCTCCCTGGGGGATTGGGCTCAAGCTGGCGGTCAGACATCCCTCTGGCAGCCTGGCAGCCCACGGGGGATGTCCACTTACCAGCAGGGAGCAGACCTAAGCTGCAGTTGGACATCCTTAGTGCTGCTGAGGAGGTGCGAGAGGCTCCCGCCACCACCGCTGTGCTAGCAGCCATCAGCCTGGCTTGTGGCTGAGCAGAGCTCCCCCTGTGGGAGCGCACTGACCACCAGAGGGCAGCTCCTGCATTGAGCGTCTGCCCCCTGGTGGTCAGTGTGTGTCATAGTGACCAGTCATCCCCAGTCTTTCTGCTGTTAGGGTCAATTTGCTTATTACCCTTTTATTATATAGGATTTGTTATCCTATATAATAAAAATTTTTATGAGATGATGTCTACAATAAAATTTTATAAGAATAAAGTGAAGATACTGAGTTATTTTATTAATGAAATGAATAATTCTGACTTTTCATGTGATTAACTTGTCTTACTAAATACCCTACCACTCTGAAGCATCTGGCCTAATTGAAAGGTGGAGTAGCTTACTGGCGAGGGAGTTACAGTGTCAGTTGGGAGAAAATATCCTGCCAGGATGGGGCTTTGTTAACAGGATTCAGCATGTGCTTTGAATCAGAGACCCTTATGTGTACAACAAATCCATCAAACATGGGTCTGGAAATCAAAAGGTGGATGTGGGATTGGCTCCTCTTATTATTATGCCTGATAATCCACTAACAGACTTTTAGATCTCCACTTTGGCATCTTTTTGCTGTGTGACTTTGAGATTTTAGTTCCTAAGGGAAGACATCTTATACCAGATGACAAAAAGTATGTCCACTCAATGGATGATGAGACTACCTCCTGAACATTTTGGGCCCAAATCATCCAACCAACATGGAAGAAAAAAAAATCTATTGGTGCTCTATCTGGTGTTTCTCAGTGGTTAGAGTGTTGGCCTGAACACTGAAGGACCATGGGTTCAATTTTTGGTCAAGGGCACATACCTTAGTTACAGGTTTGTTCCTGGCCCCAGGGGCACGTGTAGGAGGCAACCAGTTGATGTGTCTCTCTCACATAGATGTCTCTCTCTCTCTCTCTCTCTCTCTCTCTCTCTCTCTCTCTCTCCTCCCTCCTTTCCTTTCACGTTCTTTCTCTAAAAATCTATTGGATGGAGTGATTGGTCCAGATTAACAAGTAGAAATTGTTTTGCTTATACACAATGAAAGCAAGGAATACTATGAGGCCAATGGTAAAGCTAATAGAGAATGTAGCAACCAAAATGGAAATAGGACAATTAAATACAGCTCTTTTTGAAATAAAGGTTTGGATCACTCATATATGCAATGAGCCCAGACCAACAAAGGTTTTGCCTGAGGGTAGTGGAAATATGAAGTTGGAATGGCTGAAGAAAGCCATAGATATCACTTACAGCCTTGTGATCCATGACAGAAACAAAAACTATAGTACTTTTGCATATTTTTAAGTTGATTACTTGCTTGTTATATATGTATGTGCTAAACATTTCTTCTCCCCTTCATATTTTTATTTTATATACAAGTTATTGGGAAGTAACTTTACAATGTAATCTAAGGTAATAGAATTTTCAGAGGGAATTTGAATTTGAAGAGTTATTTATGTAATCAGTGATGGCACAAGTGCAACTGTGCATTTTGTCAATTTTGGGAAAGGGCAAGAAGTTCTTGTAAAAAGGTTAGCTGTATCCATATGTGTTTCATATATGTGTAGAAGAGTGTATATAGAAGCTAAGTAGTCAAATTGATTTATTGACCCTTAGCTCCAAATTCACTGTTTTCTTGTTCTATGACAATAGACATAGACCCTTTAATTATTTTCTTTTGCCAGTGGTACAATGTTAAACTTTGTTAGCAGAGGGTACAGAAGGAAAGGTTTTGTTTCTTCCTGGTTTCTGTTTACCCTCTTGGCAGGATCTTGCAGCATGGGAGACTTCTCCAGTGACCAGGTTCCTGTAGTGCAGGGACCAGCAGCACCCAGAGGACAGCAGCTTCACCCAGCATCCCCATGCTTAGTGGTTTTGTTGAAGAGTGCCGCCAGTGAGACACTTACCTGTGGACATCTTTTTCCAACCCAGGGAGGATGGTTTTGTAGTGTAGTGGAGGAACAAAGTTATCTCTATCTTAAAGTTCTTGTAGCTGTTCTAACATCAGATAGACACGAGACACATTAACAAGAGTAAATAACTAAATGTAATATACACATATGTAGGGGAACCTTACATATATGAGAGTCAGAGAGGCCACATGCAGGAGAGGTTCAGAGATAGAAATGGAACATGGTAAGACATTGGAACTAGAGATGAGGTAAAATGCGTTAGGGGCTTCAAAGTGTCCTGCAGGATGATAAATAAAGTGAACTTCTATTTAGTAAACAGCAGTTTGTCCTGCCCTATACATAGGTCAAAAGAGATGATCTCTGTTAATTCCAGTTCTTCTAGGTCAGCGGTTCTCAATCTGTGGGTCTCGACCCCTTTGGGGGTCAAAAGACTCTTTCACAGGAGTCGCCTAAGACCATCAGAAAACGCATATAGTTACATATTGTTTTTGTGATTAATCACTATGCTTTAATTATGCTCAATTTGTAACAATGAAAATACATCCTGCATATCAGATATTTACATTACGATTCATAACAGTAGCAAAATTACAGTTATGAAGTAGCAACGAAAATAATTTTATGGTTGGGGGTCACCACAACATGAGGAACTGTATTAAAGGGTCACAGCATTAGGAAGGTTGAAAACCACTATTCTAGGTAGTTAAAGGGAGGGTCAGAAGTTTCTAATGAGCCTGAAGCTAAAATTGCCTTTAGAAAAGGCTTCTTTTCTTCTTTATAACCATGTTCTTGAGGTTCTGTACTCTGTTATAATCAATAATTATTTATATTAAGCTTCTCCTATTCAATTTACTGTGTAATTTCTCTCTTCAGATTGCATCAAATTCATTAATTTATCAAGGAATTCAATCAGCAAATTGACAGTCACGCCCTCGCACAAGATGGCCGCCCCCATGTGGTCAAAGATGGGTGGCAGGGGAGGGCAGTTGTGGGCGACCAGGCCTGCAGGGGAGGGTAGCTCGGGGGGGAACCAGGCCATCTTTGACCACATGGGGGAGGCCATCTTGTGCGAGGGCATGACAGTCAATTTGCACATTACATCTTTATTATATAGGATAATCTCTTACTATGGGCAAAGCCCCTAATTTAAGTTCTTTTAGGTAGTGAGGGAGAGGCAAAAATTTCTCTTGAGCCTGTGGCTAAAGTTGTCTTTAGCTCAAAACAATCTGTATACCACAGAGGCACATCTTGGGGTAACTCATTCTGAACCCCCACACTATGCTATTTGTCAAACTTTCAGGTATTGATCAAGATATAGATAGCTGATTTGTATTTTTCTCCATAGCTGGCCTTATGTTACAATGGACCACCCCTGGCCTGGAATTTTCTTTCTTGACTAGCACAATTTAATCTCCTTGGAGTTGAAGTTGAAGTTAAAGTTAAATGGAACACATACATGATATCCTATTGTCTGTGTTGAAAAGTCTTAATATAAATCACACATCCAAACACTAATATATTCTGCTATTACTTTGTGATATACAATTATCATAAAAAATTGTAGATACTTTATCAGGGAAGTTATGAAAATCTACAATCTAGCCTATATAATATAGAGGTAATATGCAAATTGACCTTCACTCCGCCATGCTGTCACAAGATGGCTGCACTTACAGTGGAGGCAGGGTTCCCGTAACACAAGATGGCTGTGCCCATAGCAGAGGCGGGGTTCCCGTAATGAGCCCTAATGAGAGATCAGCAGGGACCTGAGGCTGCGTGGTGCTGGGCCAGGGCGGGGGACCTGAGGCTGAGCCCCCCCACCCGGTGAGCTTGATAAAGGACTTCAGGCCATGTCCCCCACCTAGCGGGGCTTGACAGAGGACCTCAGGCCGTGCCCCCCACCTGGCAGGGCTTGATGGGAGACCTCAGGCTATGCCCCTCTCCCGTGGTGCTGGGCTGGGTGACCTCAGGCCATACCCCCTGCCCTGGCGCTGGGCCAGGGGACCTGAGGGTGTGCCGGGGGACCTGAGGCTGCGCCCACTGCCTGGCACCAGGCTGGGGGACCTGAGGCTGTGCCCCCTACCCAGTGGGGCTTGACGGGGGACATGATGCTGTGCCCCCCACCTGGCGGGGCTTGATGGAGGTGGGGCTGGTTGGGTCTGAGTCTTGTGTGATTTTGAGGTGCACGTGGGTGGGCAGGGACTTGACTCTGGGTCCTGCAGCGTGCCCCAGACTCTGATAGGAGGAAAATTTTCATATACATTTTACTAATTTTCTTTCATCTCTGACACTTCTATTATAGAGAAAGAAGAAATAGCAATATTAAAATATTTCCTCTAATTAATTCCCTTTTAATGTGCATGAATTTTGTTCACTGAGCCACTAGTGTAATTATAATTCTTTCTAATTACTTATTCCAGAGATTTTTTTTTTTTGTTTAAGATGTAGAAACACTTTGCCATAAAAAATATTAACATAAGGTCAATGGGGGAAAAGGAGACATATGTAATACTTTAAACAATAAAGAATTTATAAAAAATATTAACATACTGTAAAGCATATTTGGTAAGATGAAAAAAATTTCACTATGTTATTACATATTTACTATCAAATACACAACACATTCAATACACATGTTCAATCTTTTTAGCACATTAACAAAGTCATTAGGATAATTAGTTCTCCATATACAATTCCTATGGGGATTCAAGGACAAGGAAACTTATTTAGTAAAGAAATGCACTAAAACATGGGTATAAAAGGTAGATTGTTAAAATATTTAAAATATGTTATACATATAGTTATGACTTCAAATTGCTTTTTGTGACATGTTTCACATAACAGGATATTAAAATTGACCCTTGTATTATTTTTCTAGGGCTGCAATAACAAAATACTATAAACTGGGTGGCTTAAACAACAGAAATTTGTTTCCCTTTATAGTCTGAACTCTAAATCCAAGATTAAGATGGTAGGGTCAGTTGTTTTGAGGCCTCTCTCCTTGACTTGTAGACAGCTGCCTACTCACTATGACCTCACAAAGTATTTTCTCTATGTCATGCATGTCTGTGTGCAAATTTCCTTTTCTTATAAGGACATCAGTCATACTGCATCAGGACCTTTCCATAGGACCTCATTTTACCTTAACATCTCTTTAAAGGTTCTGTCTTTAAATGCAGTCACATTCTGAGGTACTGGGAGTTAGGGCTTCAATTTTTAAAGTTTGGGGAACACAATTCAGTCAATAAAACCCTCTCAGGAAATAAGTAGGAAATTCATAAACAAGATAGTGAAGTTTTCCTTGATTAAACTTCCCCTAATTTCTGATGCACAAAATGATTATATATAATTTTTATGAGGTTTCCATGTTCTCTTTTTAAAGAAAGTTTTATTTATTGTATGTGCCCTGACTGGGGATTGAACCCACAACCTTGGCATATAGGGATGATGCTCGTTTAGTAACCGAGTTACATGTCCAGGGCTCCCCTCTTCTCTCTCTGTTTTTCAAAATATATTTTTATTGATTCAGAGAGGAAGGGAGAGGAAGAGAGAGATAGAAACATCAATGATGAGAGAGAATCATTGATCGGCTGCCTCCTGCATGCCCCCCGACTGGGGACCGAGTCCACACCCAGGCATGTGCCCTTGACCAGAATCGAACCTGGGATCCTTCAGTCCGCAGGCTCACTTCAGTCCGCAGGCTCACTTTATCCACTGAGCCAAATGGGCTAGGGCTCCCCTCTTCTCTTAATGTCTTTTTATAGGACCTTCAAACATGTATTTATTACTCTTTCATAAAAGCTATTATTTACACCTGGCTTCTTTAACCACTACTATAATAGAGTATGGAATGTCCTCATTTTCAGTTTCATTATTTTTAGGAAGTAAATCTTAATTTCTTCTTGGTATTTCATTTATCCAGTTTCCCCTTCCTTTCTCTTTTCTGTCTGAATATTAATTTTAAAAAAGTGTTCTGCCTTTTTATTCTTTTTTGAAAAAGTTAGATTTCATCTTTGCAGAAGTTAATTTAGTTCACTAACTTATTATTCTCTTTGATCCCTCCTTTACTGTTCTTTTAGCAAAACTGACCTTCCTTTGGCGGGTTTGGTGGGTTTAGTGCAGTGGTTGGCAAACTGCGGCTCTCAAGCCACATGCGGCTGTTTGGCCCCTTGAGTGTGGCCACGAAGTTTCAATCGTACTGTACGTGCGCACCCGCACGTGGTATTTTGTGGAAGAGTCACACTCAAGGGGCCGCAGTTTGCCAACCACTGGTTTAGTGGGTTTAGTAGGTGTTGGAGGGGCTGTCAGTCTTTTCACAAAGGGGAAGAATTCTATTTAATCCACTCAGCCTTCATTGTATCCTTTTAAGGTTTGTCTCTTAAGCAATACGTAACAAGATTTTTTATTTCAACTCAATCAAATAATCTTTTACATATGTTTTGATTACTAATATATTTGGATTCATTTGTTTTTATATTATGCTTGATTTGATTTCAATCTTTTATTCTTATAGAAACAAAGGTTAGCATACATTATAAACATTTATTTTTATTTTATACTAGAGGCCCGGTGCATGAAATTTGTGCAGGGGGGGGGGGCCCTCAGCCTGGTCTGCACCCTTTTGCAATCCAGGACCCCTAGGGGGATATCTCCTTGCTATCTGGGACTGCTGGCTCCTAACCGCTCACCTGCCTGCCTGCCTGATTGCCCTAACCACTCTACCTGCATGCCTGATTGCCCCTAACTGCTTGCCTGCCTGCCCAATTGCCCCTAAAAGGTTTATTATAGTGTTGTATTTCATAGATAAAAAATCAACAGCTTTACTGCTCATCAATATGGAAAGGGCTTTATATACAGCAGTATATCCATCATATAATGCAGCAGAAAGACCTACATGATTTATTATTGAGTTTATAAAGCAAGTTACAGGAAGTTATGTACAATATGTATATTTGTATGAACTAGAAAACTGCAAATGAAATACTACATATTTTCTGTTTATTTGGTATACACATGTAACTCTATAGTAAAACACCTCGAAGCATCAACTCCAAATCGAGGAATGTTGAAAAGGTCAAAATTGGGAATGGTAGTCAAAGTGGATTTTAGTCTATATGTAAAGTTTTATTATTTTAATAATTTAAACAGTCATGAGTTCCTCTTAGTGTTAAAATTAATAAAAAGTCATACAAGCCATTGTAAAGGCTTATCCATATTCTCCTCTATTCTTTTCATGGAAAGAGGGGAAAAGGAGAAAGTGACACCTTCTTCATAAGATTTTTGTTCAACCATCCCAATTATAAGTAGTTTTCTTTGGGATCATATAACTTTTCATTTTCACTCCTCTTAAGGTCCTATTCTTTTACTGTAATATAGTTATGTATAATTTTGTCTTCCCCAGTAGCCTGTAAATTACTGTCTTGTTTCTTGATATATCCTTAAGCATAGTAAATTGCTTCATTTATGATAAAACTTTAGCAAATGTTTATGGATTTATTTTGAACTAAGTAAAAGATATTGAATAGCATAAGATGAGAAATGCCACATTTTTAAAATATATTCGTTTAATGAAATGACATTTTAAAAGAAGGAAGTTATTCATTTTATCCCACTTAATCTAATGATGTATTTTCTTTCCTGACTATTTGCATTTCCTTCAGAAAACATGGAGTGAATGTGGTTAGGGTGGTGGGACAGCTGAGTTAGCTGGGCTGAAGCCCTCTTTATTTACAGTTTTAGTCCACTAGGGGGCACTGTAAACTTTACAAGAAATGACTTTTTCTGATGGTCCCAGAAAGTTGAACAGTTAAGAGAGGAGACCAGAGAGCATGTGAGCCAGTCATATTATAAACAGAAAGGGTGGGGAGAGGAGGAACAGTGTTTATGTAAAACTCATCTCAATTTTCAGTTCTGCCACTATGTAAACTTCAGAAAGCTGGAGTCCATATTCTATAACTCCATTGTGAGAATGATTCTATCTGCTTAGTTATGGGAGTAGGAATGTTATTGGTCACTGTGAACAAGGAAGCTCAACATCTGCATAACCTGTTTGCAATTTTTATAATTAAAGTTTCTGAAATCTGTAGGCAGTAATTATTCCAATACCCCAGATACCTTCTTTTAAAAAATTTCTTTTTGTTTTTATTGATTTTTTTTTGAGAGAGAGAGACATTGATTTGTTGTTCCACTTGTTTATGCATTCATTGGTTGATTCTTGTATGTGCTCTGACCAGGGATTGAACCTGCAACCTTTGGGACAATGCTGTAACCAACGGAGTAACCTGGCCAGGATTTCTTCCTTTTCATAAATCTCCCCTGAGACTAGAAGGAACAAGAATAACAAGAAGAGTGGAAGAAAAAATAAGAAATATCAATAGAAAGAGGAAAAGGAAAGGACAATATTTAATTGATCAGCACTGTGTGGATCTGCAGGGTGTCCAAGAGTTGGACAGAAGAAGAGAAGAGGTGGAAATTAAGTCAGAGTGGACATTGTACACATACTTATGTTTCACCAACTGAACTTCTGTTGGAATAATTGTTTATGTTTGTGGTGACTGTAGGTCCTGGGTTTGTAAAACTCTTCGGATTTCAGGGTAATATATTTACTTCTTCAGTACACAATGTATGTTATCATATCATTTTTCTTTATCAGAATCCTTCTTTAACTGGGTTCTTAAATTCTATGTCAAACTATGCAATTTGAAAATGAGGTCATTCTTCCAGGTTCTACTTCAAAGCTTCATGATTCTTCAAGGCTCTCCTTAACCCAGGTGACGCTCTGATTTTGCTCAAAATTATCATCCACCCTTCCTCCCAAACTAACACAAACTTCTCCATAAGGTATTTTTAAAAAGCACCTTATAACTTCATATATTGGAAATATTGACTGCGCCTCTTCGGCACTGTTGTACTACGATTGTGCCCTCTCACTGGGCCCCTGTGGGTGGAGTTTCCTGTTAACATGAATGACAGACTTGGATGTGATTGGTGCTCAGTGAGTTTGGTGGAACATATTGACTGTTAGACAAAATTTACCTGGATCCAAGACTCTATACCCTCAAGAGCAGGGGCAAAGGCACCACAGCAATTGGGCATGAAATAATGGAGAGACACCTGGGAGCTCTGCTGGGGCTTCTGTGGGCCCAGGTTTGCTGTGAGTTCAGGTGTCCCAGATGGGGAGCTGGGGAGTGTTCCACAGCTGACAGAGGGGATTGGGGGAAGGGAGAGCTGACACAGAGCTCCTTCTTTGGTGTTTCTTGGGATATTTTACAGGTTTAGAAACTCTAGGGGGGTGGGAAATGGAGGGATGAGGACACATATATAATACCTTAATAAATGAAGAAAAAAAGAGAAACTCTATTAATCACTCCCAGTGACATTATGTTTGTTTGTTTTTCTCTTTCTAAGCAGGGGTGAGAGGGATGAAGGTGGAGCAGAGTCCTTCAGCCCTGAGCCTCCAGGAGGGAACCAGCTTTACTCTGAGGTGCAATTTTTCAACCACAGTGACCTATATTCAGTGGTTCCGACAGAATCCTGGGGGTGGCCTCATCAATCTATTTTACCTGACTTCACGGACAAAGCACAATGGAAGATTAAGCTCCACACTGAATTCTAAGGACCGGTACAGTACCCTGAGCATCACAGCCTCCCAACTGGAGGACTCAGCCTCCTACCTCTGTGCAGCGAGTGCACAGTGCTGCCAGGTGATCTGCAGCCTGTACCCAAACTGCAGCTGGGCTTGCAGCCCCACCTCTTCCACGGGCAAGCATGTTGCCCCACAATAGCCTTTGCACAGTAAGCTTGGGGCAATCTTCAGCTCTATAGGGCCCAAAGACAGTGGCAGTAAACCTTGTTGGTAAATTATCTATATATATAAAAGCCTAAGTGACCAAATGACCAGAAAAACTGGAAAACCGGTCGACCAGTCGCTAAGATGCGCACTGACCGCGCACTGACCACCAGGGCGCAGATGTTAAATGCAGAGGCTGCCCCTTGGTGGTCAGTGTGTTCCCACAGCCAACCTCCCCCTGGGGGCCAACCTCCATCGGTAAACTTGGGAGGACAGTGCTAGAAGCCAGAAAGCAACCAGGCTGGGAAAGCACTTCCTCCCTCGGCCCACCGGCCCTGATTGCCCCTATCAGGGCCTGCCAGCCAACCTCCCATGACCACTCCCCCGTGCTGGCCGGCCCTGATTGGCCCCTCCCCCCGCCCCCCCAGCCAGCCAACCTCCCACCAGCCAGCCCCAATTACCCTGATCAGGACTGGGTAAGTCGGCCCCAATAGGCCCCGATTGCCAGCCAGACCAAGGCACTCCACCTGTGCACAAATTTGTGCACCAGGCCTCTAGTTACAAAATAAAAATGTATATGTGGACATTGTAATAAAGCATATCAGAAAGGTATTATAATTCTCAAAAAGTTTAGAGACTCTTGCTTTAAAAATTACTGCAAAATTGGAAAGCAAATATTCATAGGCTTATATATAGAAATTAAATGAAAGATAATGCCTTCAAGGAAAAGTACCATTTTCATGTGAAGTTTGAACTAATTCAACAAACCATTAACACAGAAGATAATTAAAAATTATTTTTTTATAATTAAAGAGACAATTCTTAGATACATAAACAAGCATTCTGAATTAGTATATACAAATCATTAAGCCACTTTTAGTTTCTTATAAGTCCTCCACAATTATAGAAAATGTCAGAGAAAACATTATAATGCTATTGTATAAATTTACATTTAAAATTAATTCTGACTTACATGAAGCTGATTGGTCTGAAGAGTTAAATATTTTATAGAAAAACTTGTCCACTAGAGACATCAGCTGTAGCTTTATTAGAATTTATATTTAAAACTTACTTATCAGATATTTATGCTAATGTTGAACAGCACAGAAAATATTCCTAAAATCTCCAGTATCATTTGCACCAACAGAAATATCCTTCTCAAAATTAAAAACCATCAAAAAATTTGTTTGCAATCTTGCATTTGGCAACAGTAATTGCAATTACATTCAATTGCAATCAATAAAGAAAAATATTGATTGAAATGTGTTACTAAAAGTATGAATTTTAATAGCTTACAAAATTAATTTACAGAATAGCAAGCCAGGAAAAAAACAAAAACAAAACCCAAACACAACAAAAAACCTTTTGTGGGAGTGAAAAAAAAAAAAAAAGAATAGCAAGCCTGAAAATCTTATATTGTCAAGATATCACATTAATAAAGTATTCTTAGTTATTGTATTACATACAATTATAATTCCCAAATTTTTCTGCAATCTAAGTTTTTGTTGTTATATATCATTCTAAATCCAATTATGTTTTATAAGTAAGAAGATAGTTTTTAAAGAGAGCTTTATATTTTATTACATAATATCACCTTTTCTTGTTTTTTTTTTTTTCTTTTTGTACTAGGGCCTCCAAACGTTCATTCGGTCCCACAGATGATATAGCCAGATAGCCAGCCAAGCTGGGAATTCTGGGTAAACTTGGGAGGACGGTGCTAGAAGCCAGAAAGCAACCAGGCTGTTTGAGAAAGCACTTTTCCCTTGGCATATGAGTAAGCTTACCTCCTCCAGGTTCTACAAGTGGCTTGTTGGGAGCCATTATAAATCACATATACATCTCCAGCTTACAACAAGAGGTTTCTGGCTCCTCCAAGCCAATTCCCGGTTTGGCCTGGAGTTAAAAGATAACCTTGCGATTTAACCTGGAGTTAAAAGATAACATACCCTCACCCTAAGCACAATGCTGCTACATCTCCGCTGATAAGCTGCGATATTCCAGAACCTCCTACATCCTTAGTGATAAGCTACACCCATGGACCTCCTTGCCCACCCCCTCCCTCTAGAACTACATAAATTCTACCCGCTGTAAAAATAAAATTGAGGCTTGATCAGAACTTTGTCTTGCCTCCATTTCTTCGCGTCTCCTATCCTCTCATTCCTTTGCAGGATTTGGTGCGGTGTACCCACGATGCGTGCCCTGCAGGTCGGGGCATAACTGGCGCCCACCGTGATCTCCGCTCTCCAATCCTCCTAAGGAACGTTCACCCTTTGTCCGGCCGGACCTCCCTTTGGCGCCACTGGGATCGCCCTGTGAGTCAGCCTGCTTTTTTCCTGGTCGCCGCTCTGCTTACCCGCTTTGCGAGTCAGACCTGTTGCTTTGGTAAGTGAACGCATTCATTTTGGATAGGCATTCTCTTCCCTCATTGCCTCCCCCCTTGTCTCCTGCCTCTAGTCCACTTTGAGCACTCTCTTGTTGTTTCGGGGAAGAGTGAAAGGTACCCGATTTCGGCGGAGAGAACTCCGAATCACTCAGGCTTGTCCCTTGGTTTCGTTCCACGTGGTTGACTCCTTCCAAAAACCCTGCGTTCACCTTGTCTTAGTGGTCTTTCTGAGAAAATGGGGACTCCAGCTGAGACTCTGAAGTAAGTGTTTTTGCCTACTTTAAAGCTTAAACCGTCCACCCAAACTCAGACGTAAACCAGTGAGGACTTGTGTCAGTGTTATCTGGGAAAACTCCTTGCCTACTTAAAAACGCAGGCCGTCCACCTTGTGAGCACTCATGGGGTGCCTGACTCCCGACTGGTGAATGCCTGAGGGTCCTAGCAGGTTACCTGCCTCACAAGGGTCCGAGTTGGCGGGTTATACCAACCGGCTGTTTACGTAGGAGGAGTGAGCTGCAAAAACAGCTCCGAGGAAGGCACTTGACAACAAGTTTCGATCTGGGGAGCTCTGATCTAGGGGTCCGAGTTGGCGGATTATACCAACCGGTTGCTTACGTAGGAAAACACACCTGTGGCATAAACAGGACTGAAGTAGTCTCAGCAGAGAATTTCAACATCCAGACCTATGACACGTGAACAGGGGCCTCTCTTTTGAGGTGACGGTTGGCATCTTCCTCGCTGGTTCGTCTCCTTGTCGACTCCTGGGCTGACCTGGTACGGGGTTTATACGTCCCGGAGGCTTACGTGGAAGAGGCTAAGACATGGGTCAGGCTTTGAGTTCTCATGACCTGTTTCTTAAAGGACTCAGGGAGTCCCTCAAGGCTCGAAGATTTAGGGTTAAAAAAAAGATTTAAAAGGCTTCTTACAGGACTCAGGGAGTCCCTCAAGGTGCAAGGATTTAGGGTTAAAAAGATTCAAAAGGCTTCTTAAAGGACTCAGGGAGTCCCTCAAGGCACGAAGATTTAGGGTTAAAAAGAAAGATTCAAAAGGCTTCTTGAAGGACTCAGGGAGTCCCTCAGAGCACGAAGATTTAGGGTTAAAAAGAAAGATTTAAAAGGCTTCTTTACTTTAGAACATCTTATGACAACCAAACTTTGGCTAAGATTACCTTGGGTGTTAACCATGACTTTAGAAAGTGAAATAGGAAAAAGTTTAAAATATCTTTTTCTATTAAGCATGACCTTGGGGAAAAATACGCCATCTAAGTCATTGGCTAAAACTTCCCCCAAAGCAGGATATGTAGGGGAAAGGAAAAAGGAACACATGGCGATCCTATATGGACGCCTCCTCCCCAGTATTCAAATTTAAAATCTCCTTCTCATAATTAAAAAAGTTTTACAAAATTTAGAAAATGCGTCTGGGATTTCTGTTCACGTGTAAAGAGAAAAACTGGCTTGGAACTAAAAGCGCGCATCATCCGATTTTGGACATTTAGATAGAGTTTTGAGCTAAAAATCTCTTTACAAATGTACAGAATAAAACCCAAGACTGATTATTTCCTAAGAAAAATGGCATATTTGAGCCAGGGAAGAAATGCAGGCTGGTTCTAACAATAAGATTGGTATATTTCCATAATAAAGAGTGATTTTTGAAATGTTAATAAAGCCTGTTCCAAAGTTAATCTTAAAAGCCTCAAAGAAATTTAGTAAAATTGTCTGTTATAGAAAAGATACCAAAATAACTGCCTTAAAATAATAATCTAGATTTGAATCTCAAGAATTATTGATCTATATTAATTATAAAAATCTAAGTAGCCCGGTAAAAAACCGGCCCTTTGTTAATTGAAAAGGCTGGCCAAAACATTTCTAATGAGAAAAGGGGCTAGTTGCTTCCCACATGTAGCAAATTCTTAAAGAATGTGGTCAATTTACATCTGATTAATCTAGGCTAGGCCAAATCTGTTCTTCCAGGGAAAACAGCCCCCCCCCCCCTTCCTCCCCCAGGCCAATATTGAAACTTCCCACCGACTAGCAAGGGGCAGGAAGCAATGTATCTACAACCTTGTTTGTTGGCCTTCCCCAGAGGAAAAATTATGGTCGTTTTAAAATCAGAGGCTGGGGCCAGGCCTGTCTCGCCAGCCTCAAGTGTGGTTTTCCAAATCTGCTGTGAAATTTAAGACCTTGGAGTTTATACCTAGGTATCTTGAAGTGACATAATACTGAATTAAATAAGATCTAAGTATACTTCGTACAAAATCTAAAGAACAGAATTAAATCTGTTGGTTGATTATGTCCTGCATTTTTTGAAGTTTATTCCTAAAAATGTTACTGATTGAGAAATGCTAAATATTTAACTTGCCAGCTAAGAGTTTAAAGTTCTGGTTAAATAATTTGGGAGAAATCATATAATTATAGTAAAATTTCAACATTTGTCTAATTGAAAAAAGAGGATAAATTTTGTAATCCCAACCGAAAATTTTAAATATAAAGATCAGTTTAAATTTAATTGATCTCTTAATAATTATAAAAGGTATATAATCTTTAAATCATATATATACGTATATATTTGATGGTCTTCCAAGTTAGATTTCAAAACTATAACCAAGGAATGACTTTGAGACATTTCATGGGCCCTGAAATGTTTTCAAAAGTTTATTCTCTCGTCTTAAAGGTTTTTTAATAAAGCCAATATAATATACTTGAAATCACATGGAAAGCTTTATCAAATATAAATTAATAAATATATTTTAGGTTTTTGCCTCTGAGAAAGGGCAAAACAAGTAATTTTGTTTAATATTTCTTAAAATACAGCAGTGGAATTTTAAGATGTAATTTGAAATAACAAAAGCTCCTCGCCGCTGCATATCAAATTAGGCTGGAGGTGGGGCAGCATTTGTCCCTTGTGAATCAAAAGTTTACTAAATACTAAATTTACTTGCTTCGCTTTGCCTTTTTAAAATAATCACTTGAAATATATAGCTTTGCGACAGTATTTGTTAAAATCTCAAAAGGCAACCATGTTTCTTACATTTGTTGCTTGTGTGAGAAAGAAAGCTGTCTGGAAGGAAATAAAAAGGTTTCCTTCAGATGCCTAACTAAAATTAAAAATCAATATATTGGGCCTCAAAAGCTAAATTAAATAATTTGTGTTTTGTCTCCTTAAACAAAGTTTATGTAAATTTACCCAAAAACTAATACCAGAAATTTAATTAATGTCATTTACTGTCCATAACTTAGGACAAGTAAAGTTAAAAGAATAAATGCTATTTCAAACTGACTTAAAATTGGCAAATTGGGTTAAATGGATATTCAGGGGAACTTAGTTGTCACCTATTAAAAGATAAACATTTAAGACCTCCATCATTATACCAAAAAATACTACGCAGGAACCAATTCCTGGAGCTTTAACTGTTTTTACTGATGGGTCATCAAATGAGAAAGCTGCCTATCATACTATAAATTCTGACAGAGTCAGGGAAGCCCTAGTTCAGAACCAAATTGAAGAATTCATTAGAAACATGTATCCTCCCCTCCACTATCACCCTTTAGCCTTACCTAAATCACGAGGAGTAGATCTAGACACCCAAACCTCTGATATCTTAGAAGCCACACTCCGTGCTTTAAATGCCTCCAATCCATCCCTTGCAGAAAACTGTTGGCTATGCATGACCCTAGGTACACCTATGCCCCTTGTCATTCCAGATGACATCAGTAACATCACTTCTAATAATAATTGTACCCTCAGTTTGCCCTTTAGAACTCAACCTGTTGCATTCAACTTTTCCTCATGTCTACAAAAACTCCCCCAGAATAATAGTTATGATCTAGATGTAGGCTTCGTTAGCTTTGTTAATTGCTCTCCCGTTCACAATCACAGTTCCTCCCTTTGCCCCGCCCCTGGACGAGTGTTTGTATGTGGAGGTAATATGGCCTATACAGCTCTACCTTTAAACTGGACAGGATTATGTGTTCAGGCTACGTATTCTCCCTGACATTGATATTA
>NW_005871086.1:122857-124450 GCF_000147115.1 Myotis lucifugus | reverse complement strand
TCTGCTACTGCATAATCCTTCCAGCTTCTCAGCCTGTGAATTGGCTCACCTCTTCACACCCCTGTCTTTCCTCTGGGATCTGGGAATCCACGGCGATATTCCTGAAAGCAGTTTGTGTTCTGGAGTGCTCTCTGTGCTGATCCCTGGACACTCTTAATCTTTTGACCTATAAGACAAACTCAGGATTCAGTTCAGAGAATACTTTTCAGTGGCCTACTTCAACCATACTGCCTTCATCCCCGTGCAGTCCCCTGTCCTTAAATCCTTAAAGGTGTAAAATGTGGATGAGAGATCATGTTTATTCTCCAGAGGATCATTGAGTACAAATAACTGGAAAGGGGCTTTCACTTCTGGAAATGAAGTAGTCTTGGTTTCCCAGGGGCCATTTCTCATGATCATCTCTTTAGGGTCAATTCCTATTTGTACCATTTCACTAGCAGACACAGGTGATATTTAGCCTTCCCCAGATTTTTTTTCTTACAGAGGTAGTTGCAAAATACCATGTTATTAAAGTAGACGAAAAAGAGTTTTTGACAGATGGAGATAATTCTGTAAGTTTACAGACTGAAAAATTTTATCATGTTTTGGGAAAACACTGTAGTAGAGTTTGGGGAAAAAATGACAGAGTATAGAATCTGAGCCAGCAGTGGCCAGGAAACAGGCATGCATGCCATGAGTGATGGCTTATACTTTAAGGGATATTCCAGTAAATATATGAGCTAGTCATTGCATTTAGAATATACCATCTCTTTTGACATCAGAAAATAAAAACACCTGTAGAATAAATTTACATATAGATACATTTTCTGAATCTGCAGCCTGATGTTTTCTGAGAATTTGTATTCTTTCTCTCAATACTTTATATAACCCACATAGCAAGGAATAGATTTCTTAAAGCTTGTCAGATTTCCCATTGCAAATCGAACCAATCTATGGCTCAAACTGTTTCCCAACTCATGGGACTTCCACCACCTTCTCCTTTATCATTGAGTTTCAATCCTCTACCTCTTATAGCAGTCATCTTTATTGCAACATTTAACTGTAGGTGCTGTCAGTTTTCTTGGAATAGCAAGGTCATGGGCAAGACCAGCTCAGAGAAGCTGAGTCTGAGATAATAGCTATTTGAAATCTTCAATGATTTCTCTCTCTCTTATTCTGATCTTTAACTTATATGTTTATTTTAGAAAGAGTTTTTCTCTACAACAGACAAATGAGAATGGTAGATTTAGCTGAGAAGGAAGGTTTCATATTTTCTTTGTTTAAGAGAGTGAATCATGGCACTTTCCTGATTTCAAATATGTCAACCCAGGTGTGGGAACCACACCAGAGATGCCTGATAGTCAAGGCCATTTAAAACACAGGGCCTTGTTGTCAATGCACCGAAGGTTTAAGGCCACTGTATGCCTAGGCTAAGATACCATACGCAGGTGCAAGGCCACAGCAATCTCACGGTGTGCTGGGCCTTTTCTGTAGCCAAAATGATTGATGTCATTGTTGGCACAAAACCTCTTTTGTGTAAGTAATATTAAAAGTATGTTACTGAGGCTAGAGAGAGCTCAGACAGAGCTGAAAGCTGGTACTGCCACAATGTAA
>NW_005871086.1:119278-121069 GCF_000147115.1 Myotis lucifugus | reverse complement strand
TGAATATGTGGGGGGTTCATTTCAGTGGATTCTGAGTAAGTAGGCTATGGCAGAAGCAGAGCTTTTTCTTATTGGCTGGGTAGACAATGAGAAACCATTATGATTGTCAGAGAGAAGAAAGGGCAGCGTCATAACAGAAGCAGTTCTGTTGGCTGAAGATTGCAAGTCTATAATTGGTCTCAATTAGGAGGAACAATGAAGTCATCCATTGGAGCTTTATTTATGTTCTTGTGGCTGCAGCTGAACTGTGAGTTGAGGGATTTGGGGAGAGTATATTAGTGAATATTTCTTTGAAGCCAAGGAATAAACGGGCTTTATTCAGGGTTCCTCTAGTTACTATAGAAAAGGAAAAGTAAATTCTGGACTGTAATTATCAGGCAAAACTTCTTTTTTCTCTGACTCTTTCTTTCTGCATAGGGGTCAGCCATGGAGAGAAAGTGGATCAGCATCCTTCTACCTTGAATGTCCAGGAGGGAAACACCGCTGTTATCAACTGTTCTTATTCAGACAGTGCCTCAGCTTACTTCCCTTGGTATAAACAAGAACCTGGAAAAGGTCCCCAGCTCAGTATAGACATTCGTTCAAATAAGGACAAAATCCAAGCTGGAAGACTCACTGTTTTATTGAATAAGGCGGCCAAACATCTCTCCCTGCACATCGCAGCCACCCAACCTGGAGACTCTGCCGTCTACTTCTGTGCAGCGAGTACACATTGATTCCCAGGCACCTGCATCCTGTACACAAACCTGTGAGTGGGGCAGCCCCCTCTGCCTGGGCTAGACCTGCAAGCATAGCATTTGTGAAATTGTCTGCAAGTGGAAACTAATGTGTTGTATGTTAAAAACACATAATAGGAAGGTTAATTTCAAGATGACCCAGAAAGTGTTAGAACATTTTGCTGGAAGACTGTTCCTTAATGGATTTTTCATTTTGGATTGTAAAGCTCTTATTTTATTTATTTTTTAAAAAATATATTTTTATTTATTTCAGTGAGGAAGGGAGAGGGAGAGATAGAAACATCAATGATGAGAGAGAATGATTGGTGGGCTGCCTCCTGCAGGCCCCCGATGGGGATTGAGCCTGCAACCAGGCATGTGCCTGTCCAGGAATCAAACTGTGGCCTCCTGGCTCATAGATTGATGCTCAAGCATTGAGCCACACCAGCTGGGCTGTTATTTAAAAATATTTTTGGTTAATCCTTTCTTGAGGATTAGTTTTTCCACTGCTTTTTTTTTAAATTCTAAACTTTTCTTTTTTATTTCAAGAAAAACGATTTTAAATATAATAATGTTACATGCAATAAACATTAATATCTCCAGAAAAATGATTTTAAACATAATAATGTTACATCAATAACACCAATTATTTAAGAAAAACTATCTTAAATATAATAATACTAGAGGCTCAGTGCACGAAATTCATGCAGGAGGGGTCCCCTCAGCCCAGCCTGCACTCTCTCCAATTCCGGGACTCCTCGGGGGATGTCCGACTGCCAGGATGGGGCCTAAACTTGCACTCGGACATCCCTCTCACAATTCTAGACTGCTGGCTCCTAATCGCTCACCTGCCTGCCTGCCAGGTTGCCCCCAACTGCCCCTCCCCTGCCTGCCTGGTCGTCCTCAACTGCCTCCCCTACTGGCCTGGTCACCCCTAACTGCCCCCCTCGTCAGCCAGGTTGCCCCCAACTGTCCCCCCTACTGGCCTGGTCACCCCGAACTGCCCCCCTCGTTGGCCTGGTTGTTCCCAACTGCCTCCCCTGCTGGCCTTGTTGCCCTTCATGCCCCCCCTCCC
>NW_005871086.1:109378-118016 GCF_000147115.1 Myotis lucifugus | reverse complement strand
AAACATGGGATCATTTCTGGGTTCTTCTTTCTGTTCTATTGATCAACTTGTTTTTGGTCAGTACCATACTGTTTTTGTGATAGTACCATATTGTTCTGTGTTAGCACCATACTGTTTTCATTACTATATCTTTGTAGTATAATTTTACATTAGTGAGTGCATGGTCTCCAACTTCAATTTCATTTACTTCTGCTCTTGTCTTAATAATTTTCTTCATTCTACTAACTTTGGGTTTTGTTTTTTCTTCTTTTTTCTAGTTCCTTTAGATGTAAATTAGGATAATTTGAGATTTTTCTTATTTCTTGAGATAGGCCTGTATTGCTCTAAACTTTCCCCTTAGTACAACTTTTGCTGCATTCCATAGATTTTGTAACATTTTTTTTTGTGTGTGTATGTGTTGTTAATGTTCACCCAAGGATATTTTTTCCATTGATATTTAGAGAGAGTGGAAAGGAAGGAGAGGGGAGGAGAGAGGAAGAGAGAGAGAGAGAGAGAGAGAGAGAGAGAGAGAGAGAGAGAGAGAGAAAACATTGATATATGCTCTTGACCAGGAATAGAATCCGAGACCCTTTGGTGCATGGGTTGATGCTCTACCACTGAGCCACACCGGCCAGGACTGTAACATTGTTTTCATTTTAATTTGTCTCAAGATATTTTTTTAAAATTTCCTCTTTGATTTCTTCATTGACCCATTGGTTGTTTAGTAACATGTTCAGTCTCCATGTGTTTTTTCCAGTTTCCTCTTATAAATGATTAGAGACTACCTTTTTGCAAACCTTGATTTGTTCTTTTATATTTTTGTCTTTTTAACAAATGTCTTATGAATAGAACCATACAATACATAATCTTTTGAGAATTCTGCATATTGGTGAGAGGAAGTACCAGCCACCCAGTGGTTATACGTGGTTGGAGAAGGTGTTTGATATAATTTCAATCTTCTTGAATTTATTGACTTGTTTTGTGGCCTAACATGTGATCTATCCTGGAGAATGTTCATGTGTACTTAAAAATAATGTGTATTCTACTGTTTTGGGTTAGAATGTTTTGTACATGTCTATTAAGTCTATCTAATCTAATGTGTCACAAGGTCAATGTTTCTTTGTTGATTTTGTCTGTGCCTATCCATTGATGTAAGCGGGGTGTTTAATTATTATGTTACCATCAACCTCTCCCTTTGTGTCTGTGAATATTTGCTGTATGTATTTAGGTGAGCCTATCATGGGTGCATAGATGTTTATAAGTTTCATATCCTCTTGTTGGATTAATCCTTTATCATTATGTCATACCCTTGTGTCTTGTTAGAGTCTTTGTTTTAAAGTCTATTTTGTCTAAGTCTTGCTACCCAAGCTTTCATTGCATTTCTGTTTGAATGCAATATCTTTTTCTGTCCATTCACTTCAGTCTGTATCTTTAGATCTGAAGTGAGCCTCGTGTAGGCAGCACACGTGTGGGTCTTGTCTCTTTTAACCCACTTGTCAGAAGGACTGCACTTGCTCCAGGGGCTCGAGGGGAGAATTTGTTCCCTGACGCTTCCAACTGTGGAGGGTGCCAGCATTTCTTGACTTGTGGATGCATCACTCCAATCTCTGCCCCCATAGTCTCCTGTCATCAAATCTCCCTCTGTCTCTGTCTTAAAAGTACACATGTGATTGCATTTAAGCTCCTATAACCCATAATTACCTTTCCATGTCAAGGAAAGATAATTGAAAAGACAAAAATATAAAAGAACAAACCAAGGTTTGCAAGAAGGTAGTCATAGGGGATGTGTAATTACAAAATGACAGCACAAGCGTGTCTTGGGGAGTAATTAAACTCTTCTGAGTCATGACTGTGTGATAGTTACATGATCTATTAAAATTCAAAACTACAGTTATAACTGTAGAGGAAAATAGTCAATTTTATATGACTTTTTAAAATAAAAATGTCAAAATCCTTAATTATATCTTCAAAGGTTTTTGTTGTTGTTTTTGTGCGTGTGTGTGTGTTTTCCATATAAAGCAACATTCACAGATTCCTGGGATTAGGACCTGATTTTTTTTAAGCCATAATTTTGCTATCATAGTTGACAAGGCTGGTGATTTTCTTTTCTAAATTGAGAAAAGAACATACTTATTAGTCAGAGTCCATTCATGAAAATAAAAACCATGTCAATTACTTTATTTCTCACTGTTTAACATTTCAAATCATCAATCTTCCTTCTTTTTTTGTTAATCCTCACCAGAGGATATTTTTCTATTGATTTTAAAAGAGAATGGAAGGGAGAGGGAGAGACAGAAAGAAACATCAATGTGAGAGAGACACATCAATTGGTTGCCTCCTGCATGCACCCAACCAGGGCCGGGGAAATCTGCAACCGAGGTATGTTCCCTTGACTGGAATTGAACCTGGGAACCTTCAGTCCTCAGGCCGATGCTCTATCCACTGAGCTAAACCAGCTAGAGCCATCAATCTTCCTTTTAATATAAAACTATACCATGTTTACTTCAGTATAATTGTTACCATTATTAATGCAAAAGGAAGTGTGGGTTGGGTGAGACTCTCAGCCAGTACACAGAAAGTTTGACGACATCCTGTTTCCTGTTCTGGGGCAGCAGCAGCACACAGCTCAGCATTTCTTCTTTCCATCTGTCAGTCACCTCACCTTGAAGAGCCCTGAAACAGAAGCTTAGTGGAAGAACTTGAACATGTTGGTCTTTGGTCTTCTGAGGGTGGTCATAACTTCCATGTGGCTAGGTAAGGATGCCCCAGTGGGAATGGGTCTTCTCTGGACCTAACAACATAGGGTATAGGCAGTCTTTTATGAGTACCCTGGGAAGGAAAGCTGGCCGGGTGTTAAAAAAATTCTTTTTGTCCCACACCATTTATCACATAACTTTCTGTTTGCATTTTTTTTTCTCTCAGGATCCAGTATTGCCCAGAAGGTAACTCAAGGCCAACGAGCAATCCTGGTGCAGGAGAAGGAGGCTGTGAGCCTGGATTGCACATATGACACCAATGTTCCACGTTATAGTCTGTTCTGGTACAAGCAGCTCAGCCGTGGGGCGATGGTTTTCCTCATTCGTCAGGACTCTTACAACCAGCAAAATGCCACAGGAGGCCGCTACTCACTGAATTTTCAGAAAGCAAAGAGTTCTGCCAACCTTGTCATCTCAGCTTCACAGCTGGAGGACTCAGCAGTGTATTTCTGTGCCCTGACTGAGCCCACAGTGAGAGGCGTGTTAGAAGGAGGTGCACCAAAACCCCAGGACTCTGCTTCATGCATCCACCTGCTGTAGGGACCAAGGCGGGGAATTGTAATCACAGACAGGAAGCGACAAGGGCTGTGGCAGCACAGGTGTAGGCAGGGTTAGAGGGAAAACACCCTATGAAAATACCTCTCTAGGTTCATGGACCTTGTATAGAGTTATCATAAATAAAAAAATCCATATTCTTAAAATTTGGGGTTGAAATTATTTATAAAGACAAAGAACAGCCTCAATAAATAGCTTGCCATTTTGTGATAGATTGAGCTAGAAGAATTGACTAAGGAAATTCAGAAACATCTGACTCAGAAGTCAATAAAAATATGTGTGAAATGTTGGATTTTCAGATCAATTTGTTCAGTAAATATTTTCTGGGTATATATTATACAGGGGAGGAAAAATTCTCCTCTATCCTCTTTGGATCACTGTCTAGGCCTAAGAATTAAACTGACATAAGGCCCCGCTGATGTGGCTCAGGGATTGAGTGTTGACCTATGAACCAGTGTTGACCTATGAACCAGTTTGATTCCTGGTCAGGGCACATGCCCAGGCTGCAGGCTCCATCCCTGGTGGGGGGCGTGCAGCAGGCAGCCAATTAATAATTCTCTCTCATCATTGAAGTTTCTATTTCTCCTTTTCCCTTCCTCTTTGAGCTTGTTTGGAGGTTCTAGCAGGGGAGCGCAGCTACTCGTATACCCTTGACCGAAGACCGGTACTCTCCTGGCGGGGGAAGGTCGTCCTCTTCGACCGAGCGCGCAGCTTCGGGAGGGACGCACATGGATCGGTGAGGGAGGAGGGGGACACCCGCCTAGCCAGCCAGATCAGCCGAATCAACCCTGGCGATCAATGGGGTGACAGATGTCGCAGCCAGATCGCCCTCACATCCCCCTTCCTCTTTGAAATCAATAGAAATATTTTTAAAAACGGACATTAAACAAAATAGCAGGAGAAAAGTATACACATTTTATTAAATTTTTATTGTACATGGAAGCCCTTACAAACAAATGAAGATATGAAGACGTGATCAGGGCAGGAAGCTTTAAAATCTTTTAGATACGAAACAATAAATTTATGTAGAATTGACAAGACCAATGTGTATGAGCTAGTGGAAGTCCAGCTAAGTAGTCCTTATCTTCCTTAAGTAGGAATATGAACAAAGTCTGCTGTGTCTCTCTCCAATAAAAGGAGAATTTATTTTCTGTGTTTAGGCCGAAAAGATCTTTTTTTGTTTGTTTGTTTTCTGTTTCTTTTTTTTTTCATGTCTCTTTTTTAAATGTTTCAATTAAAGTTGATAATATCATTTTATATTAGTTTAGGTGTACAGCATAGTGGTTAGATAATCATATTCTTTGCAAAGTGATTCCCCTGATATTTCAAGTATCCATCTGACACCAGTTATTGCAACATTACTGACTATATTACCCATGCTATACTTGACATCCCTATGACTATTTTATATCTACCAATTTGTTATTATTATTTTTTTGTTAATCCTCACCAAAGGATATTTTTTTTCATTGATTTTTTTTAGAGAGAGTGGCAGGGAGGGAGGGAAAGAGAGAGAGAGAGAGAGAGAGAGAGAGAGAGAGAGAGAGAGAGAGAGAGATGAGAGAAACACATTGATTGGTTGCCTCCTGCACAAGCCCCAGTGGGGACTGGGAATCGAATCCACGACCCTTCGGTTAGGGCTGATGCTCTACCACTTAGTATGCTGGCCAGGGCGTATCTACCAATTTGTATTTCTTAATACCTTCATCTTTTCCCCTCAGCTCTCTAATGCCCTTACTATCTGGCAATTTTCTGTTTGTTCTATGTATCTATGAGTCTGTTTTTGTTTTGTTTGTTTATTTTGTTCTTTAGATTCCACATATAAGTGAAATCATATGGAATTTGTCTTTTTCTCTCTGACTCATTGCACTTAACACAATGCCCTCTAGGTTCACTCATGTTGTTGCAAATGGTAAAGTTTTATACTATTTTTATAGCTGAGTAATATTCTGTTGTAGATATGTACAACCTCTTTTTTATCCACTCATCTATTGGTGGGCACTTAGGTTGCTTCTATATCTTTGTTGTTGTAAATAATGCTGCAATGAACATATAGGTGCACATACTTTTCATATTAGTGTTTTGGGTTTCTTCGAATCAATACCCAGATGTGAAATTGTTGGGTCATGAGGTAGTTCCATTTTTAATTTTTTTAAAAAATATATTTTATTAATTTTTTACAGAGAGGAAGGGAGAGGGATAGAGAGTTAGAAACATCGATGAGAGAGAAACATCGATCAGTTGCCTCCTGCACACCCCCTACTGGGGATGTGCCTGCAACCAAGGTACATGCCCTTGACTGGAATCGAACCTGGGACCCTTCAGTCCATAGGTCGACGCTCTATCCACTGAGCCAAACTGGTCAGGGCCATTTTTAATTTTTTGAGGAACCTCCATACTGTTTTCCATAGTGGCTACACCAATTTGTTATCCCATTAACAAAGCATGAGGGTTCCCTTTTCTCTACATCCTTGCTAACACTTGTTGAGGATTTATTGACGATAGTCATTCTGACAGGTGTGAGGTGATAGCTCATTATGATTGTATTTTGCATTTCTGATGATTAGTGATGTTGAGCATCTTTTCATATATCTATTTGCCATTTGTATGTTTCTTTGGAGAAATGTCTGTCAGGTCCTCTGCCCATTTTTAAATTGGATCCTTTGAGGTTTTTTGGTGTTGAATTGTATGAGTGCTTTATAAATTTTGGATATTAAACCTTTATCAGATGTATCACTGGCGAATATGTTCTCCCAATCACTTTGTTGTCTAATCATGTGGTTGATGATTTCCTTTGCTGTGTAAAAACTTTTTAGTTTGATGTAGTCCCCTGTTTTAATTTGTTGTTTCCTTTCCTCAAGGTGATATTTCAGAAAAAATATTACTAAGGGCAATGTCGGAGAGTTTACTGTCTATGATTTTTCCTAGGAATATTATGGTTTTGGCTCTTACATTCAAGTCTGAGCTTATTCTTGTATATGGTGTAAGAGGGTGGTCTAGTTTTATTTTTTTTTGCATGTATATGTTCAATTTTCCCAACATCATTTATTGAATAGACTGTCTTTGTCCCATTGTATATTTTTTTCTCCTTTGTCATAGATTAATTTACAATTTAGGCATGGGTTTATTTTTGTGCTCTCTATTCTGTTCCATTGATTTATGTCTGTTTTTATGTCAGTACCATGGTTTTTTTAACTTTTATTTTTAAATATTAGTGGCCTGGTGCACAAAATTCATGTGTGTGTGTGTGGGGGGGTGTCCCTCAGCCCAGTCTGCACCCTCTCCAATCAGGGATTGGGCCTAAACCGGCAGTTGGACATCCCTCTCACAATCCGGGACCACTGGCTCCTAACCACTCACCTGCCTGCCTGCCTACCTGATTTCCACTAATTGCTTCTGCCTGCCAACCTGATTGCCCCTAACTGCTCCCCTGCCAGCCTGATTGATGCCTAACTGCTCCCTTGCTAGCATGATTGCCCCCAACTCCTTCCCCTGCTGGCCTGATCGCCCCCAAGGCTTTTATTAGTATAGATAATATACACTTCAAATATACAGATGTATCAGGCCGGCAGGGAAGGCCTATCGTGTAAGAGTAGGCCTTCCTTCCCCCTGCTGCCAACACTGGCTTCCCCCTGGCACCCGGGAGGGACTCCTCTTGCAGCCCTGGCTTTGTCTGGAAGGACATCTGGTCTAATTAGCACATTATGCTTTTATTATTATAGATATATAAAATCTCAGTACATTTGCTTGAAATTTCTTGAAGCAAACAATAGAAATCAATTGCAAAGTTCTGAGAATCCCAGAACGTTCCAACTCTGATGGCATTGCATTGCTAGGTCAAAGTCCTTGACCTGCCCAAACTGCAGTTTCCATTCTGCATTACCTGTACTCCTTCCTCACCTTTGCTTGTTTCAGAATGGCAGCTTGCCGATAATTGTCAAGGTCTCCTAGAAGTGCCTAGACTGGAATAGCATCCACTTTCCTTTGAATATGCACACATACCATTTTGTCTCATTTCCAGCTCCTTCTTTCACCATCTAGTATTTTGGGGATGGTCGTCCACTGCCACATACCCAGCTTTCAGAGCTGAACAGAAGCTTTCCACACAGACAATTGTGGATTCAGATCCTGAGTCTATTCTCCTTATCTGAAAAATAAAGTTATAAAAAGCACACATCCTATCTAATAAAAGACAAACATGGTAATTGACAGTACCTTTGCTACGCCTCCCATTGGCTAATCAGCGAGATATGCAAATTAACCGCCAACAAAGATGGCGGCAGGCAGCCACGCAGCTGAAATGAGCAGGAGGCTTGCTTGCTCCAGTGATGGTGGAAGCCAAGGTTCCCCGTCTGCCGTGGCCTGGCTATGAGCTCCATAAGCAACAAAGTTTCAATTATAGAAGCTAAATAAACCCCAGATACCTGCTTTCAGCCGGCCGTGGCCATGGAGCCGGCTCTTAGTTCCAGTGACAGCAACAAAGTTTCAATTATAGAAGCTAAACAAACCCCAGATACCTGCTTTCAGCAGGCCATGGCCTCAGAGCTGCAGTGAGCAGGAGCCAGCTCTCAGCTCCAGTGACAGCAACAAAGTTTCAATTATAGAAGGTAAATAAATCTCAGAATAAAAAGAAAAAAAGGAGAGGCTGGGAGCTTCAGTTGCCGGCCAGCCTGAAAACGGCCTTCAGCCCCTCACCCAGACTGGCCGGGCACTCCAGTGGGGACCCCCACCCTAAAGTGGGTGTGGCCAGCCTGAAAACAGCCATCAGCCCCTCACCCAGGCGGGCCAGGCACCCCAGTGGGGACTCCCACCCTGAGGGAGGTGTGACCAGCTGCAAACACCCATCAGCCCCTCACCCAGGCTGGCCAGGCACCCAAGCGGGACCCCCACCCTGATCTGGGACACCCTTCAGGGCAAACCAGCCGACCCCCACCAGTGCACCAGGCCTCTATCTTATATAGTAAAAGGGTAATATGCAAACTGACCCTAACAGCAGAAATACTGGGAATGACTGGTCACTATGACACACACTGACCACCAGGGGGCAGACGCTCAATGCAGGAGCTGCCCTCTGGTGGTCAGGGCACTCTCACATGGGAGGAGTCTGCTCAGCCACAAGCCAGGCTGATGGCTGCCAGTACAGCGGTGGTGGTGGGAGCCTCTCCTGCCTCCTCAGTAGCGCTAAGGATGTCCGACTGCAGCTTAGGTCTCTCCCCGCTGTCAAGTGGACATCCTGAGAGGGCTGCCGAGCTGCCATATGGATGTGTGATTGCCAGCTTAGGCCCAATCCCCCGGGGAGCAGGCCATAAGACAGCAGGTGGTCATACTCAGAGGGGACCCAGACTGTG
>NW_005871086.1:93700-108893 GCF_000147115.1 Myotis lucifugus | reverse complement strand
GAGTGAGTGAAAACGGAGCCTTTCCCAAGGTGGCAGGCGCAAGCTGAAACCTGCTGTTCCCATCTCTCTCTCCTTGGAATTCTCCAGAGGAGGTGGGTAAGCTGTATGCAGCTGCGCTGCTCCTCTTTGCGTGTTTGTTCCCCCAAATAGGGGCTCCCCATTTCCCACCGCCCAAGCCCCTAAGTGGGCTGGGCACTCCATCTGCACACAGCGCCCTGCTGCAGTGCCCAGACTGGATGTAGCATCTCCATTCCGATCCCATCCTTGCCGACGCCTCCGAGGCCGGGGCGGAACACTTGCCTTGTCGCTGTGGTGACGAAGCAAGCATTCCACCAGGCCACTCACGCTGCCTGCTCTCAGTGGCTGCCTCCCCAGGACTGGGGGACTCCGGCGGGACTGAGGGGACTGGGCATTGCCATCTTGTGGCTATGGGCGCCACCATCTTTGTGATGGAGTGATGGTTAATTTGCATATTACCCTTTTATTAGATAGGATATTTTTATTGATTTCAGAGAGGAAGGGAGAGGGAGAGAGAGAGACAGAAACATCAACGATGACAGAGAATTATTGATCGGCTGCCTCCTGCAAGCCCCACACTGGGGATTGAGCCTGAAACTCAGGCATGTGCCCTGACTGGGAATCAACCTGGTTCATAGGTCAACGCTCAACCACTGAGCAACACCGGCTGGGCAGTACCATGCTGCTTTGATTACTATAGTCTTGTAGTATAGTTTGATATCAAGTAGCATGATACCACAAACTTTGTTCTTCTTTCTCCAGATTGCTGTGGCTATTGGAGTTTGTTAGTGGTTTCTTATAAATTTTAGGGCATTTTGTTCTAGTTCTTTGAAAAATGCCATTGCTATTTTGCTAGGGATTGCATTGAATCTATAGATTGCTTTGGGTGGGATGAATATTTTAACAATGTTAATTCTTTCTATCAATGAGTATCATATATTCTTTCATTTATTTATATTGTCTTTAATTTCTTATACTTTTTTTGACTGGGTTAAATTTATTACTAGGTATTTGGGTTTTTTTTTATGCAATTGTATATGGAATTGTTTTCTTAATTTCTCTTTCTGATAGCTTGGGTTTGGTGTATCAGAATGCAACCAATTTCTGAATATTAATATTAATATTAATGTATCCTGCTACTTTACTGAACTCATTTATAGTTCTAATAGATTTTTAGTGGAATCTTCAGGGTTCTTTCTATATATGTGGTACCATGTCATCTGCAAATAATGACAGTTTTATTTCCTTCTTTCCAATTTGGATGCTTGTAGTTTCTTCTTCTCATCTGAGACTTTGGGTAGGACTTCTAATATTATGTTGATTTAGAGTGGTAAAAGTGGACATCCCTGTCGTGTTCCTGTTCTTAAGGGAAACACTTAAGCTTTTCCCTGTTGAGTGTGATGTTACCTGTATGTTTGTCATACGTGGCCTTTATTATTTTGAAGTATGTTTTCTCTATTTCCACTTTGCTGAGAATCTTTATCATAAATGGGTGCTGGATTTTGTTAAATGCTTTTTTTCTGCATCCATTAATATAATTATATAATTTTATCCTTTATTTGGTTTATGTGCTATATCATGTTAATTGATTTGTGGATATTGAACCAACCAGGAATAAATTCCACTTGATGATGTTATGTAATTTTTTTAATGTACTGCTGAATTCAATTTGCTAATATTTTTTGAGGATTTAATAATAATCCTCACCCAAGGATATATTTATTGATTTTAGAGAGAGGAAAAAGAGGGAGAGAAGAGAGAGAGAGAGAGAGAGAGAGAGAGAGAGAGAGAGAGAGATTGGTTGCCTCTTATATGCACCCCAACCAGGGACTGAACCTGCAACCTAGGTATGTGCTCTGACTGGAATCAAACCTGTGACCATTCAGTGTATGGGACAACCCCCCAACCACCTGAGCAACACCGGCCAGGGCTTGTTGAGGATTTTTACATCTATATTTATCGGAGATGTTGGCCTAGAATTTTATTTTCTTGTAATGTCTTTGTCTCATTTTGAAATCAGGGCATTGCTGACTTCATAAATCATGTTATTGCTGGCACTCTTGAATTTTTTGAAATAGTTTGAAAAGTAAATGTCAATTCTTCTTTGAATGTTTGGAAAAATTCACCTGTGAAGTCAGCTGCTCCAGGACTTCTATTTGTTGAAAGTTTTTGATTACTAACTAGATATTTTTGGTAGTAATCAGTCTGTTTATATTTTTTGTTTCTTCTTAAGTCTTGGAAAATTGAACGCTTCTAGGCATTTATCCATTTCTTCCAGTTTGTTTAATTTGTTGGCATATAATGGTTTGTAGTAGTTTCTTAAAATTCTTGATATTTCTGTGGCATCAGTTGTCAACTGTCTTCTTTCTTTTGTGATTTTATTTGGGTTCTCTCTCTCCTTTTTGATGACTCTGGTTTAAGGTTTATAAATTTTGTTTATTTTTTTTCAAAGAACCAGCTCATGGCTTCATTGACTTTTGTATTATCTTTTTAAAAATTTATCTTTATTGTTGAAAGTATTACAGATGTTCCCCCTTCTTCCCCATTGACCCCCTCCACCCCACGCTCACTCCTCCCAGGCCTTCACCAGGATATTGTCTGTGTCCATATATGCATATGTTTCCCAGTTAATCTCTGTCCCCCACCCCCGCCCTGCCTTCCCTCTGAGATTCGTCAGTTTGTCCCATGCTTCTATGTCTCTGGATCGATTTTGTCCATCAGTTTATGTTGTTCATTATATTCCACACTAGAGGCCCGGTGCATGACATTCGTGCACTGGGGGTAGGTGGGGTGGGTGGAGATGGGGAGGTCCCTCAGCCCAGCCTGCGCCCTCTCCCTTTTCATTTTGTTGATGGTTTCGTTTGCTGTGCTGAAGCTTTTTAGTTTGATGTAGCCCCATTTGTTTATTTTCTCCTTAATTTCCCTTGCCCTAGTACATGTATTGGCAAACATATTGCTACTAGAGATGTTTGAGATTTTTCTGTCTATGGTTTTTCTAAGGTTTTTATGGTTTCATGACTTACATTTAAGTCTTTTTTTTAAGACTTAATTTATACTTTATTCACTTTTGAATTCTTAGATTATTTTTAGCACATGTGTGTGTACTATCTTTTTCATAAAATAGAAAATTTTATTTCAAAAAATTCTATATGCAAAAGCAAATATTAAATATCTTTTAAAACAGCACGAATAACATTGGTTATACTTTATGTTAATGGCTGTTAACAATATATTTCTAAACCTTGCTTGAGCATAAGAATCACTTGAGCTACTTATTGAATATACAGATTCACAGGTCTCTCTGTAGATTTCAGTTAGTAAACCTGAGGTTAACTCAGGCATTTGTGTTGAAAACAATCACTAGCCTTCCATTCCCATACAATAGGGTGTTAGTTTAGCTTTGTGCATATAATTGAGAACCCTATTTCCTTTTTTTCTCTCTTCTAAATCTTTATTGTTTTTTAATATATTTTTTATTATTACATATGTGTCCTCATTCCCCCATTATTCCCCAAACCCCCACCTATGCCCTCAACCCCCTGTTGTCTATGTCCATTGGTTAGGCTTATATGCATGCATACAAGTCCTTTGGTTGATCTCTCTCCCTTACCCTCACCTTCCCCTACCTTCCCTCTGAGGTTTGATGGTCTGATCAATGCTTCTCTATCTCTGTTTCTGTTCATCAGTTTATGTTGTTCATTATATACTATAAATGAGTGAGATGATGTGGTATTTTTCCTTCATTGACTGGCTTATTTCACTTAGCATAATGCTCTCCAGGTCCATCCATGCTGTTGCAAATGGTAAGAGTTCCTTCCTTTTTTACAGCTGCATAGTATTCCATTGTGTAGATATATCACAGTTTTTTAATCCACTCATCTGCTGATGGGCACTTAGGCTGTTTCCAAATCTTTGCTATGGTGAATTGTGCCACTATGAACATAGGGGTGCATACATCCTTTCTGATTGGTGTTTCTAGCTTCTTGGGATATATTCCTAGAAGTGGGATCACTGGATCAAATGGGAGTTCCATTTTTAGTTTTTGAGGAAACTCCATACTGTCTTCCATAGTGGTTGCACCAGTCTGCATTCACACCAGCAGTGCAGGAGGGTTCCTTTTTCTCAGCATCCTCACCAACACTTGTCGTTTGTTGATTTGTTGATGATAACCATTCTGACCAGTGAGAGATGATACCGCATTGTTGTTTTGATTTGCATCTCTCAGATAATTAGTGACTTTGAGCATGTTTTCATATGTCTCTTGGCCTTCCTTCTGTCTTCTTTCAAAAAGTATCTATTTAGGTCTGTTGCCCATTTTTTTATTGGATTGTTTATATTCCTTTTGTTAAGTTGTATGAGTTCCCTGTAAATGTTGGAGATTAAACCCTTATCAGTAACAACATTGGCAAATATGTTCTCCCATGCACTGGGCTTTCTTGTTGTTTTGTTGATGGTTTCCTTTGCTGTGCAAAAGCTTTTTATTTTGATGTAGTCCCATTTGTTTATTTTCTCTTTAGTTTCCATTGCCCTAGGAGCAGTATCAGTGAAGAAATTGCTTCGGCATATGTCTGAGATTTTGCTGCCTATGGATTCCTCTAGTATTTTTATGGTTTCCCGTTTTATGTTTAAGTCCTTTATCCATTTTGAGTTTATTTTTGTGTATGGTGTAAGTTGGTGTTCTAGTTTCATTTTTTTGCAGGTATCTGTCCAATTTTCCCAACACCATTTATTGAAGAGACTATCTTGACTCCATTGTAAGTTCACGACTCCTTTGTCAAATATTAATATAATAAAATTAACATAGTGGTTTGGGTCAATTTCTGGGTTCTCTATTCTATTCCATTGACCTGTATGTATGTTCTTGTGCCAGTACCAGGCTGTTTTGAGAAGAGTGGCTTTGTAATACAGCTTGATATCTGGTATTGAGATCCCACCTACTTTGTTCTTTCTCAGAATTGCTGCAGCTCTTCGGGGTCTTTTTTTATTCTAGATGAATTTTTGGAAAGTTCGTTCTAGGTCTGTGAAATATGCCGTTGGTATTTTAATGGGGAGTGCATTGAATCTATAGATTGCTTTGGATAGTATGGACATTTTGATGATGTTGATTCTACCAATCCATGAACACAGTATGTTCTTCCATCTGTTTATGTCTTCCTCTATCTCTTTTTTCAGTGTCCTGTAGTTTTTCGCATATAGGTCTTTTACCTCCTTAGTTAAGTTTACTTGTAGGTATCTTAATTTTTTTGGTGTGATGGTAAATGGGATTGCTTTTTTAGTCTCTCCTTCTGTAAGTTCACTATTGGTGTAAAGTAATGCCATCGATTTCTTGGCATTAATTTTGTATCCTGCTACATTGCCGAATTGATTTATTAAGTCTAATAATTTTTTGATGGAGTCTTTAGGGTTTTCTATGTACAGTATCATGCCATCTGTGAATAAGGACAGTTTTACTTCTTCTTTTCCAATTTTGATGCCTTTTATTTCTTCTTCTTGTCTAATTGCAATTTCTAATACTTCCAGTACTATGTCGAACAGGAGTGGTGAGAGTGGGCATCCCTGTCTTGTTCCTGTTCTTTGGGGAAATGGGGTTAGTTTTTGCCCATTGATTATGATGTTGGCTGTGGGTTTGTCATATATGGCTTTTATTATGTTGAGGTATGATCCTTTTATTCCCACCTTGCTGAGAGTTTTTATCAAGAAAGGGTGTTGGATTTTGTCAAATGCTTTTTCTGCATCAATTGATATGACTGTGATTTTTATCTCTCAATTTGTTTATGTGATGTATCACGTTTATTGATTTGAGGATATTGTACCATCCTTGCATCCTCGGGATAAATCTTACTTGGTCATGTTGTATGATCTTTCTGATGTACTGCTGGATCCGATTTGCTAGAATTTTGTTGAGGATTTTGACATTTAAGTCTTTTATCCAATTTGAGTTTATTCTTGTGAATGGTGTAAGTTGGTGGTCTAGTTTCATTTTTTTTTGCATGTACCTGTCCAATTTTCCCAAGACCATTTATTGAAGAAACTGTCTTTACTTCATTGCATGCTCTTGTCTCTTTTTTCAAATATTATTAGTGTAGTGGCTTGGGTTAATTTCTGGGTTCTCTGTCCTGTTCCATTGATCTATATGCCTGTTCTTGTACCTGTACCAGGCTGTTTACATTACAGTGGCTTTGTAGTGTAATTTGTTATCTGGTATTGTGATTCCTCCAACTTTGTTCTTTTTCAAGATTGCTGCAGCTATTGGTGGTCTTTTTTGGTTCCATATGAAATTTTGAAGTGTTTGTTCTAGATCTGTGAAATATGCCATTGGTATTTTAATAGGGGTTTCATTGAATCTGTATATTGCCTTGGGTAGTATGGACATTTTAATGATGTTGATTCTACCAACCCATGAACACGGTATATTCTTCCACTTGTTTATATATTCCTCTATCTCTTTTTTCAACATCCTGTACTTTTCCAAGTATTGGTCTTTTACCTCCTTGTTTAAGTTTATTCCTAAATATCTTAATTTTCTTGTTGCAATGGTAAAATTAGAGTCTATTTTCTTTATTTCCACTGTGATTTTTTAAAAAATTCCTGTCTTCTACTCCATTTGTGCTTTGCTATTTATTGTTTTTCTAATTCTTCTAGGTGTGAGTTTAGATGTTTATTTGAAATTTTCTTATTTTTTTGAAGTAGGCTTGTATGGCTATGAATTTTCCTCTTAGAACTACTTTTTCTATGTCCCATAGATTTGGGGTCATTGTGTGTTCATTTTCATTTGTCTTAAGGTATCTGTTTTTTTTTAAATTTTGTTTGTTAATCCTCTCCTGAGAATATTTTTTCCACTGCTTTTTTGAAGGGAGGGAGGAAGGGGAAGAAATATTGTATTTCAATATGGTCATGATTCCTCAACCAAAGACTGATTATTATTTTTGTTTAATAATTTATTTTATTTAACAAATATTTAGTGAGCACATTGTCAGTTGCTGTTCTACATGCTGCAAAACATAGAACCATTCAATAATGACTTTACTTCTTTATCCTTCCTCTCATTTCAACTCAAATGTCTTTCTAACATTCATGGGTTATAGGCTGTCACACAGGATACGTAAGAATATAAAAAATTGTATAAAGGATTGTATTAAAATGATCAGAATGTTATCTTCCCAGTTACAGAAATATCATGCTTTGTTAAAGAACTTCCATGTCAGGTGGTGGCCTGAGAACAAAATAAACCTTGAAGGTTACGACAGCTCTTGTTCAGATTTACAAGGGCCATGTGAAGACTTTCATGTGCTTGGAACATATTGTTGACTTTGGAAGACTGAGAAACAGGCATCTCATTTTAGTCCCTGTCCACCAGGGGGTGCAGCATCCCAACACAAACATTTTTTGTGTGAAATGTAGGCTTTGATTTATCTTTTCACTGTGACTTCAAAATTTCTTCATATTAAGAGTCAAGAACATTATTTAGGTGACACTCTAGAGATGAACTCTTCTCTGGGCTTGGTCACTGTGGTACTCTTAGTGCTTGGTAAGTAACACACCTCTCAATACATGGACTCTTTCTTCTGTTATGTGAGCAAATTCTTTAACCATAATTTTATTTAAGAGCTTTGTGCCCAACTTGAAGAGACACAGATCTCTTCTATTTTTCCCCAGGACGAACCCGTGGAGACTCGGTGACCCAGACAAAAGGTCAAGTGACCCTTTCGGAAGGAGCTTCCCTGACTGTGCACTGCTCTTATGAAACCACAAGGTATCCCACTCTTTTCTGGTATGCTCAGTATCCTGGAGAAGGTCCGCAGCTCCTGAAAGCCACAAAGGCCAATGAGAAGGGAAGCAGCAAAGGATTTGAAGCCACATCCCATAAACAACTAAATACCATCCACTTGGAGAAAGCCTCAGTCTGCGAGTCAGATTCGGCCATGTACTACTGTGCACTGAGTGACGCAGTGACAAACTGCAGTGGGAGCTGAGCACAAACTCTGAGCAGCAACGAGGAGGCTGGCTATTGAGGGTCTCTGACTGTTTTATCCACTATGGTGGATTTATTATTTAACATCAAATACACAGTACATTTAATTCAAATTTCTGACCTTTTAAGCAAATCAATAGAGTTGTTAGGATAATTAGATATCCATGCACAATTATCTATGGGAGTATCTAAGACAAAGGAACACTTTTATTTGATAAACTAGAGGCCCCGTGCACAGATTCATGCACCCGTGGGGTCCTTGACCTGGACTGCCCTCTCTCGCAATACGGGACCCTCGGGGGATGTTGGACTGCTGGTTTTGGCCCGATCCCCACAGGCCAGGCCGAGGGACCCCACCGGTGCACGAATCCACACACTGGGTCTCTAGTATGCATATAAGATTTTTGGTTAATCTCTTCCTGCTCTCCCCCTCCCCCTTTCTCTCTGAGATTCATCAGTCTGTTCCATGTTTCCATGCCTGTGTGTTCAGCATCTGCCCCCTGGTGGTCATTGTGTATAATAGCTACTGGTTGAATGGTTGAACAGTAGGATGGTCAGTCACTTAGGGTTTCTTATATATAGATAATGCACTAAAACATGGATATTAAAAACAGATAAATTGTTAAAATGTTTAATATATTTTATATCTATTGGTATGACTCCAAATTTTTTTTACATACTAAATTTTCTTTTTTTTCTTTTTTTTACTTTAACACAAATTATGAAACATAGATGTTTATTTTCTTTTTTTATTGTCTAAAGTTTTGCATATGTCTCCCTTTTCCCCAATTGACCCCCACCCCCCTCCAGCCATTCCTACCCTGGGCAAACCCCCACCGCCCCAGTGTCTGTGTCCATTGGTTATGCTATTAGACATGCATACAAGTCCTTTGGTTGCTCTCTAATTCCCTAGATTTTCTTTTTTTTAAAAAAAATATTTTTATTGAAAGTATTACAGATACCCCCACCCCCCATTTTACCCTATTGAGTTCCACTACCCTGAACCAGTCCCTCCCAGACCTTTACCACACTACTGTCTGTGTCCATGGGCTAAGCATATATACATATACATTCCCTGGTTAATCTCTCCTTTCCTATCCTCTCACCCCTGCCTCCCCTCTGAGATTTGTCCAAATTTCTTTTTGTGATATATTTCACATAGTAGGATATTAAAATTGACCCTTTTAGTAAATAAATGTGAGGTTTATAAAGACAGTTAATGCCTCCCTTGATTCAACTTTCCACTAATTACTTGCGCACAGAATAATTATACGCAATTTTGATACTGAGTGTTTTTCACCTTCTCTTAATGTGTTTTTAGAGGGTTTAGAATGTACTTTTATAAATAGTTGATAAAAAATTCCAAGTTGTAAAATAATGAAGATTGAGGGACCACTGAAAAAAATGTAAAAGTTGTTATTAACACTTGGCTTCTTTATTCTCTGCTATATCAAGTTATAGAATTTTCTTAATTTTATTTCATCCACTTCTTATTTTCTACTTGGTGTTTCAACTCTAACAGTTTTCCTTTATTTGTCTTCCCTTTTCTATCTGGTTATTCATTTAAAAGTACTTTTTGCATTCAATTACAGTTGAATTTTAATATTATATTAGTGTCAGGTGTATGACACAGTGAATAAACATTTATAGAACTAATAAAGTGATCCCCCCAACAAGTCTAGTGCCTACCTGGCACCATACAGAGTATTCCAATATTGTTGACTATATTCTCTATGCTGAACTTTACATCCCTGTGATGATTTTGTAATTGTCAATTTGTACTTCTAATCCTTTTACTTTTTCCACCCATCCCCCAACCACCATCCCTTTGGCAACTATCAGTTTGTTCTCTGTTTGTTGCTCATTTATTTCATTTTTTAGATTCCACATATAAGTAAAATCGTATGTATTTGTCTTGCTCACTGACTCATTTCACTTAGCATAATGCTCTCTATGTCCACACAAGTTGAATATTAATTTTTTGAATCTCTTTCTTCCCCTCCCCCTCTGATCTCACCTATGTAGGAGTTAATGTAGTTCACTAACTTGGTGTTCTCTTGGATTCCCCCATGACTGTCTTCAGCAGAACTGACCTTTCTTTGGGATAGCTCTTTGGTGGGTGTGGTGGGTGAGGGAGGGGCCTCAGTTTTCACACAAAGGGGAAGAATCCCATCCTATCTTCTCAGTTTTGATGGTTATTTTCTTCTAGGATTGTCTCTTAAGTAATATGTGGCAAAATTTTTAATTTCAATTCAATCAAATAATCTCTTTTTTATATATTTTTGATTTCTGATATATTTGGACTCATTTATAATATTTTGGTTTTGCATTACAAGCTCTTTTTTTTCTTTTCTCTTGTAGTCTGTCTGCTATTGCATTGTTAACATAGTCTTTTTTCTTTCTGTTGACTTAGGAAATGTAAAGTATCTCTGTTCTTAGGCCAGCATTTATATATATAAAAGTCTAAGCGACTGAATGACCGAATGACTGGTCAACTGCTATGATGTGCACTGACCACCAGGGGACAGACACTCAATGCACAGGATCGGGCTCCCTCCTGTCTGGATTGGGCCTGCGGGGATCTGGCCGAAACCAGCTATCCGACATCCCCCAAGGAGTCCCAGACTGTGAGAGGGCGCAGGCTAGGCCGAGGGACCCCACTGCTGCACAAATCCATGCACTGGGCCTCTAGTCTTTAAATAAATGTGTATGTGTTATTCTACAACATTTCCCCCACTATATCCCACTCCTAGTCCTTGGGTTACTTTTTCTCTTGCTGATTTACTATCTTTAGAATGACTCCAGTGGCTAGTTGAACGAATTACAAACCAGCTATATATATATAGCTGTCAAACTATGCAATTTAGGAACTGGGTCACTCTTCATAGGATTTGTCAAGTTTCTACATAACCCATTGAAACACTGATAATCTAGAAACACTATCCACCCTTCCTCATACATTATTCCAGAAACTTCTCTTATATAATGTGCTTTAAGAAAAACCACCAGCTTATACCTTCATTTATTGGAAATACTGACTGCTATAATCCTGCACTGTTTGTATTCACAATTTTGGAGAGATGACTGTGCCATCTCACTGGGCCAATGTGGGTGGAGTTTGCTGTTAAGATGAATGACAGAGCTGAGAAGTGATTGGTCCTCAGTGAGTCTGGTGAAACACACTGAGTGCAGGAACAAAATTTGCCTTGGCCAGGACTCTACACCCTCCAGATCAGGGGCAAAGGCACCACAGCAACTTGGCAAGACGTCATGGAGAGACACCTGGGGGCTCTGCTGGGGCTTCTGTGGGCCCAGGTTTGCTGTGAGTCCCAGATGGGGAGCTGGGGAGTGTTCCACAGCTGTCAATAGAAGGGGGAAGGCAGAGCTGACACAGAGCTCCTAGTCTGGTGTTTCTTGGGATATTTTACAGGTTTAGAAACTGTATCAATCATCCCCAGTGACCTCATATGTGTTTGTTTTTCTCTTTCCAAGCAGGGGTGAGAGGGATGAAGGTGGAGCAGAGTCCTTCAATCCTGAGCCTCCAGGAGGGAACCAGCTCTACTCTGAGGTGCAATTTTTCTACCACAGTGACCAAAGTGCAGTGGTTCCGACAGAATCCCGGGGGCGGCCTCATCAATCTGTTTTATTTAGCTTCAGGGACAAAGCACAGTGGAAGGTTAAGCTCCACACTGAATACTAAGGACCGGTACAGTACCCTGAGCATCACAGCCTCCCAACTGGAGGACTCAGCCACCTACCTCTGTGCAGCAGATGCACAGTGCTGCCGGGTGATCTGCAGCCTGTACCCAAACTGCAGCTGGGCCTGCAGCCCCACCCCTTCCACGGGCAGGCATGTTGCCCCACATTAGCCTTGCACATCTTTGAGTTTTCAAATTTATGTTCCAAACCTCTTTTCTGTCCTAAAATTAGACTCTTCAGCTCTGTCATTCACCATTTTTGGGCCTTATTTTCCCACTGAAAACACTTTATAGGTAAAAAACTCTTATATGGAACCATTAAGATAACCGATAAAAATGCCAAATACAATGCAGGCAGCACATAAATGACATGTAAATTACTTTGATGGAAAAGGCTTGGAAAAATGTAAGGTGGTCAAGAAGTAGGAAGAGCCTTGGCCGGTTGCTCAGTGGTTAGAGTGTCAGCAGTTGGATTCCTGGTCAAGGGTTGCAGGCTCCATCCCTGACCCTAGTGTGTGTGTGTGTGTGTGGGTGCATGTGGGAGGCAACCAATTGATGAGTCTCTCTCACATCAGCGTTCCTCTCTCTCTCCTGCCCCCTCCTCGTTCCCCTCCACTCTTCCAAAAAAAAAAAAAAATCAATGGCAAAAATATCCTCCTATGAGGATTAAAAAAAAAAAAAGCATGAAGAGATTATTCTGCTTTTTCAGTTAACTGAAGATGGTTCTACTTTCAAGGAAAAAGGAAGAGAGCCTGTGAAATGTTTTTTAAAGTTTGTATTAAGCTTATTCACTCCTGGAAATATCAAATATAAAAAAATAATTTTATTGAGTGGCAAACACTCTATCTAGCTTATTGTATATGTTATTTATTTAGTACAAATAGCACCCTGTAAATATGCACATTCTCATTTTACGTATGGATAAAGTGAGGGTTGTTGAGTATAGGTGACTTGCTTAAATTAACATTATTATTAAACTAGAGGCCTGGTGCAGTAAATTCGTTCACGGGTAGGGTCCCTAGGCCTGGCTGGTGATCAGGGCCAATCTGTGGGGCAACTAGCAGGGTGATTGTGGGGCCCCCGCTGGCACTAGCCTTGGCTGGCCTGGTGCTGCCCGCTCGTCTGCCCTGCCCCTCAACACCATTGCAGGTCAGGGCCTGTGGGCTGGGGGCAGCTCCTGCATTGAGCGTCTGCCCCCTGGTGGTCAGTGCATATCATAGGGACCAGTCGTTCCATCGGTCATTCTGCCGTTTGGTCGATTTGCATATTAGGCTATTATTATATAGGATAATTAAAGACGGGGTAACATGAGAGCTTATACTTTGAGCTACCTGATATAGAACAGTCTTTAAAACCACCTATTTCAAGTGATTTTTTTGATAAATTTGTACAATGTGTTTATATACATTACCAACAAAATATCATATTTAGATCATTTAAAATTAAATTTATTAGGGTGACATTGATTACTAACATTATATAAGTTTCAGGTTTGCAATTTTATAACACTGTTGCTTTTAAAGTTCCATCCACTTATGGGATGGAACATGTGTGTGAGCAAAGGAGGTACATGGGGCAGCAGGACACAAGACAGGAACACTTTCTGTTTATACTATTCCCTTTGCAGACATAGACAATATTTACTTTCTCTTGGATTTATTCTCAGAGGTAATCATAAAATTCCAAGAAATTCAAATGGATGAGAAAGGGGTTTTTTTTTTTTCAGCAAAAGATAATTCTGGAAACTCACAGGACTGAGGGACATTATCAATGTCTAGGGAAAAGAACATTGCAGTGGAGTTTGGGAGAAAAGTGATAGAATATGGAATCTGATCCAGCAATAGCCAGGGAGGCAGGAATCCATGCTAGGAGAGTTGGCTTTATACTTTAGAAGAAATTCCACTAAGCATATGAGTCAGTAATTGCATCTTAGGATATGCCATCCATTTGATATGAGAAAAAGAAACCACCTCAAGAATAAACTTCATGTGTTTATATTTTATGAATCTGCAGATTTCATTTTTTTCTTGTGTAAGAGAGTGAATCATGGTGCTTTCCTGATTTCAAACCTGTAATCCCAGGCCATCATTGAACAAACCCAACAGCTTCTGCCTTTTTACAACATATTAACAATGACTGAGTAGTGTTCAGGGATATAAATCTTAATCTCTAGAGTCTTCCTTAATCTCTGGTCTAAAAGTTAATTAGTTTCACTTATTGCTGCCTTTGCATGTCTGAATCTCTCATAGGAAACAGGGTAAGAGAACATTTAACAGCAAGTTCAGTAGTTGTGAATGTCACCACAAGATGGCAGTGCACCTGTGCTGATGCAGAACATGTGGAGGGTGCATTTTAGTGGATTCTGAATGAACAGGCTTTGGCAGAAGCACAGTCTTTTCCTTATTGGCTGGGTAGAATGTGAGAAACCCCTATGATGGTCAGAGGAAAGGAGGGGTAACTTGATAACAGCAGTAGCTCCCCTGGCTCTGATTGCAGGTCCACAATTGCTCCTGAGTAGGAAGAATGATGAAGACGTCCATTGGAGCTTTGTTCATGTTCTTGTGGCTGTTGCTGGACCGTGAGTTGAGGGTTTATGGGAAACAATGTATTAGTGGATATTCTTTAGAAGCAACACTGGCTTTATTCAGGGTCCCTTAGTTACTGGATAAAAAGAAAATGATAAAGTTTAATGATCTGGTCACTCTTCCTCTTTCTCTGACTCTTTCTTTCTGCATAGGGGTCAGCCATGGAGAGAAAGTGGATCAGCATCCTTCTACCCTGAATGTCCAGGAGGGAAACACCGCTGTTATCAACTGTTCTTATTCAGATAGTACCTCAAGTTACTTTCCTTGGTATAAGCAAGAACCTGGAAAAGGTCCCCAGCTCAGTATAGACATTCGTTCAAATAAGGACATAAACGAAGATGAAAGACTCACTGTTTTCTTGAATAAGGCGGCCAAACATCTCTCCCTGCACATCACAGCCACCCAACCTGGAGACTCAGCCGTCTACTTCTGTGCAGCGAGTACACATTGCTTCCCAGGCACCTGCATCCTGTACACAAACCTGCGAGGGGGCAGCCCCCTCTGCCTGGGACAGACCTGCAAGCACAGCATTTGTGAAATTGTCTGCAAGTGGAATCTAATGTGTTGTATGTTAAAAACACATAATAGGAAGGTTAGTTTCAAGATGACCCAGGAAGTGTTAAAATATTTTGTTGAATGGCTATTGCATATGGATTCTTGAAAGGAGTTAGTAATGTTTTATGTTGAAATTGAGGCTTTATTTTTTTTTCATTTTTACTTTAAATTACTTTATTTATTTATTTTTTTGTACTATTTTATTTTATTTTTTTTAATTTTTATTTTTATTTTTCACTAAAAGTATTACAAAGGGTATTACATAAGTGTCCTTTCCCCTCCCCCCAACCCTTAAACAAGCCCTGCCCTCCCTTACCCCCCAGTGTCTTATGTCCATTAGTTATGGATATATGGATGCATACAAG
>NW_005871086.1:90201-92856 GCF_000147115.1 Myotis lucifugus | reverse complement strand
TCATTTCTCTTTAGTTTCAACTGCCCTAGGAGCTGTATCAGTGAAGAAATTGTTTTGGCATATGTCTGAGATTTTGTTGCCTTTGTATTCTTCTAGAATTTTTATGGTTTCCTGTCGTACATTTAAGTCCTTTATCCATTTTGAGTTTATTCTTGTGTATGGTGTAAGTTGGTGGTCTAGTTTCATTTTCTTGCATATATCTGTCCAATTTTCCCAACACCATTTATTGAAGAGACTATCTTGGCTCCATTGTATGTTCATGCCTCCTTTGTCAAAAATTAATTAAGCATATTGGTTCGGGCTAATTTCTGGACTCTCTATTCTATTCCACTGATCTATATGTCTGTTCTTGTGCCAGTACCAGGCAGTTTTGAGAACAGTGGCTTTGTAATACAGCTTGATATCTGGCATTGAGATCCCACCTACTTTGTTCTTTCTCAGGATCGTTGCAGCTATTCGGGGTCTTTTTTTATTCCAGATGAATTTTCGGAGAGTTCGTTCTAGATCTTTGAAGAAGGCCATTGGTATTTTAATGGGAAGTGCGTTGAATGTATAGATTGCTTTGGGTAGTATGGACATTTTAATGATGTTGAGTCTACCAATCCAAGAACATGGTATGTTCTTCCATCTCTTTATGTCTTCCTCTATCTCTTTTTTCAACGTCCTGTAGTTTTCTGAGTAGAGGTCTTTAACCTCTTTAGTTAAGTTTATTCCTAGGTATCTTAATTTTTTTGGTGCGATGGTAAATGGGATTGTTTTTATAATCTCTCTTTCTGAAAGTTCACTATTGGAGTATAGAAATGCCTCAGATTTCTTGGGGTTAATTTTGTATCCTGCTACATTGCCAAATTCATGTATTAAGTCTAGTAGCTTTTTGATGGAGTCTCTAGGGTTTTGTATGTATAATATCATGTCATCTGCAAATAAGGACAGTTTTACTTCCTCTTTTCCAATTTGGATGCCTTTTATTTCTTCTTCTTGCCTAATTGCAATGGCTAATACTTCCAGTACTATGTTGAACAGGAGTGGTGAGAGTGGGCATCCCTGTCTTGTTCCTGTTCTTAGGGGAAATGGTGTTAGTTTTTGTCCATTGAGTATGATGTTGGCTGTGGGCCTGTCATATATGGCTTTTATTATGTTGAGGTATGATCCTTCTATTCCCACCTTTCTGAGAGTTTTATCAAAAATGGGTGTTGGATTTTGTCGAATGCTTTTTCTGCATCAATTGATATGACCATGTGGTTTTTTTCTTTCAATTTGTTTATGTGATGTATCACATTTATTGATTTACGGATGTTGTACCATCCTTGCATCTCTGGGATAAATCCTACTTGGTCATGGTGTATGATCCTTCTGATGTACTGCTGGATCCGATATGCTAAGATTTTGTTGAGGATTTTGGCATCTATGTTCATGAGGGATATTGGCCTGTAATTCTCTTTCATTGTGTTGTCTTTACCTGGTTTTGGTATTAGGGTGATGCTGGCTTCATAGAATGAGCTTGGAAGTGTTCCTTCCTCTTGAATTTTTTGTAGTAGTCTGAGGAGGGTAGGTTTTAGTTCTTCCTTGAATGTTTGGTAAAACTCCCCTGTGAAGCCGTCTGGCCCTGGGCTTTTGTTTGCTGGAAGCTTTCTGATGACTGCTTCAATTTCTTCCATAGTTATTGGCCTATTGAGGTTTTTAGATTCTTCCTGATTGAGTTTTGGAATGTTGTATTTTTCTAGGAATTTGTCCATTTCCTCCAGGTTGTCTAGTTTGTTGGAGTAGAGTTGCCCGTATTATTGTTTAACAATCATTTGTATTTCTGTGGGGTCTGTTGTTATTTCGCCTCTATCGTTTCTGATTTGGTTTATTTGGGACCTCTCTCTTTGCTTCTTGGTGAGCCTGGCTAGGGGTTTGTCAATCTTGTTTATCCTTTCAAAGAACCAGCTCTTGGTTTCATTGATTTTCTGTATTGTTTTTTGGTCTCTATGTCATTTATTTCTGCTCTAATCTTTATTATCTCCTTCGTTCTGCTCACTCTGGGGTTTTCTTGTTGCTCTCTTTCTAATCCTTTGAGTTGTAGAGTTAGATGATTGACTACCATTTTTTCTTGTTTTTTGAGATAGGCCTGTAGAGCTATAAACTTCCCTCTCAGGACTGCTTTCATTGTGTCCCAAAGGTTTTGGATTGTTGTGTTTTCATTGTCATTAGTGTCCAGGATGTTTTTAATTTCTTCTTTGATGTCATCGGTAACCCAATCAATATTTAATAACATGCTATTCAGTTTCCAAGTGTTTGAGTATTTTGAGTTGTTTTTATTGTAGTTTATTTCTAACATTATGCCATCGTGGTCTGCGAAGATGCTTTTTATGATTTCAATCTTCTTGAATTTGGGGAGACTTTGCTTGTGACCCAATATGTGGTCTATTTTTGAATATGTCCCATGAGCACCTGAGAGGAATGTATATTCCGCAGCTGTGGGGTGAAGTGTTCTGAAGATGTCAATTAAGTCCATCTGATCTAGTGAGTCATTTAGGATTGCTGTTTCTTTGCTGATTGTTTGTCTAGCGGATTTATCCAGTGAAGTCAGTGGTGTATTAAAGTCCCCTACTATGATTGTATTGTTGTCGATCTCTCCCCTGATATCTTCCAGAAGTTTCTTATGTATGTGGG
>NW_005871086.1:69260-88149 GCF_000147115.1 Myotis lucifugus | reverse complement strand
TCAGCATCCTTCTACCCTGAATGTCCAGGAGGGAAACACCGCTGTTATCAACTGCTCTTATTCAGACAGTGTCTCAAATTACTTCCCTTGGTATAAACAAGAGCCTGGAAAAGGTCCCCAGCTCATTATAGACATTCGTTCAAATAAGGACAAAATCCAAGCTGGAAGACTCACTGTTTTATTGAATAAGGCAGCCAAACATCTCTCCCTGCACATCACAGCCACCCAACCTGGAGACTCAGCCGTCTACTTCTGTGCAGCGGGTGCACATTGCTTCCCAGGCACCTGCATCCTGTACACAAACCTGTGAGTGGGGCAGCCCCCTCTGCCTGGGACAGACCTGCAAGCACAGCATTTGTGAAATTGTCTGCAAGTGGAAGCTAATGTGTTGTATGTTAAAAACACATAATAGGAAGGTTAATTTCAAGATGGCCCAGGAAGTGTTAGAACATTTTGTTGAATGGCTATTGCATATGGATTCTTGAAAGGAGTTAGTAATGTTTTATGTTGAAATTGAGGCTTTAAAGATGAATTTACATTTGATATTTAGATACCACTCCTATATAAAACTTACCATCATTATCATAATCCTTATTGTGGATGGACATTTAAGTATTTTATTTTAAAAATAGTATTTATTTATTTTATTTTAAAACATTATATGCTAAACATTGAAAATATGTACAGTACAAAACCACAAAATTGATAATTCTGTAATGAGGTAAGATTAGTATTATTTGGATCACTCTTTTCATCAATTTTTATTGTAATTAGTATCATTTTTTCACTATTATACCTTGAATAGTGCATTTCCATTTCATCAAGTATTTCAAACATCTGCTTTTTAATAGCTGTATGAGAGATTTTTATAACTTATAATTTTACTAGTGTCCTGGTGCACCAATTCATGCACATTGAAAGGAAATTAATTAGAAGAAATATTATAATATTGCTATTCACCCTTTCTCTGTAATAGAAGTGTCAGAGATGAAAGAAAATTAGTAAAATGTATATGAAAATAATATATAAATTGATTAACAAATAAATAATAACAACATGATATAACAATAACAAAGACATGATATAAAAAATGATATAAAACAACATTGATAAAAACAATGACTGATAAATTGATTAAACTTATTCTAACACTGAGGCCAGTGTCAGATGGGGACAAATCAATTCTTGGAATCAGAACAACCTCTCCTCCACAGATCCTGTTAATACTTCAGCTTTGATTATATTAGTTCACAATCTTTTGATAATAAATTTAGTACCATTACAAAGACCCCATTTACTATTAAGATTCCTCAGTAGCATGATGATTGCGCCTACTTTCAATTCTAATTTATGACACGGCATTTCCGAAGGAGTAATACTTTTAAGAAATTCGATGGGAAAATTTTTCTTTCTGGCATCATCTGTTGAATCTAGTATTATTGTTGATTACACTATCCTCTCTGAGTCTTAGTGCAATATCCGTTCCCCAGCCTTTTTCACCATGTGGGAAAAGAACAGGATGCATCATTGCATCTAATGTAGGAAAAGGATACTGATTTGTTTCATTTTAGTGGCATTTGGGTTGTTTGGATCTGGTTTACAATGAATGAGCAAGTCCCTTTCAAAACGAGGTCCTCCATCTTCGTGACGGCAACTTTGGTTACACGGGGATAATTATATCTACCTGGATCACTATTATGATCATATTTAATTGCCATTGTTACTTCCGTGTGACGACACCACTTTCTTTCAGCTTCAGAACGTCAACAAAAATACCCAAATTCACAATCGACAATGACAGATCGAAACACACGCATGCGATTGGTGCCAGCGAAAGCTTTATATGTATTGCACATGTGCGAGTCAACTTAGCCTTTTATAGATATAGAATAAACTTGCTTAATTAGACCTGCTTTCTAATTTAGCTAAACTTTTTCCAGCCCAGTGAAGCACCCCAACTTCTTTTTCAGGTAATTGTCAGCAACACAGCAGTAAATATCAACAAGAAGCAGATTATTATTGCAGATCACACAGGGAGAATAAAAGGTAAATTATTTAATTGCAGCAGTGTTTGACTATATTCTGTGCAGTGGGAAAACCTGAAGTCATTTTCAAGGTCCACCATTTCTTACTTCTTTTCAGTCAGATCAAGTTTCTAAGCTTTCTAAATCTCCATTTTCCGGCTAATGAAAAGAAAATGGGATTCCACTGAGTCTCCTGTCTACCTACTCCAGGACTTCTGTGAGGATTAAATGAGATGAGGCATGGGAAAACACTTCACAGACATGTGGTCACAGTGTAAAGTGTTTCCACCTGAGGCTAGTCATCGCTAGAGAGAGGAAGCCAGGTGTTGCTACTTGACGTCATTACTCGGACAGTCGGACACTTAGCATATTAGCCTTTTATATAGATAGCCTAGAGTCCTGGTGCACAATATTCCTGCATGGGTAAGGTCCCTAGGCCAGGCTGGTGATCAGGGCTGATCAGGTTCTTCCTTCCCCCAGCTGCTGGCTAAGGGCTGTTGTCTGCCGGCAGGGGCCTTCCTTCGTTCTGTGCCACCCCCTGGTGGTCAGCACACATCATAGTGAGCAGTTGAACTCCTGGTTTGTTGAACTCCCAAGGGGACAATTTGCATATTAGCCTTTTATTATAGGACTAGAGGCCCAGTGCACAAAAATTTGTGCACTCGGGGGGGTCCCTCAGCCCGGCCTGTGCCCTCTCACATTCTGGGACACCTCGGGGGATGTCCACCTGCTGGCTTAGACCCGCTCTCCAGGGGATTGGGCCTATGTTGGCAGTCAGATATCCCTCTGGCAGCCTGGGAGCCCTCGGGGATGTCCACTTACCAGTGGGGAGCAGGCCTAAGCAGCAGTTGGACATCCTTAGTGCTGCTGAGGAGGCGGGAGAGGCTCCCGCTACCACCGCCGTGCTGGCAGCCGTCAGCTTGGCTTGTGGCTGAGCACCCTGTGGGAGCACACTGACCACCAGGGGGCAGCTCCTGCATTGAGCATCTGCCCCCAGGTGGTCAGTGTGTGTCATAGTGACCAGTCATTCCTAGTTGTTCTGCTGTTAGGGTCAATTTGCATATTACACTTTTATTATATAGGATAGAGGCCTGGTGCACGGGTGGGGGCCGGCTGGTTTGCCTTGAAGGGTGTCCCAGATCAGGGTGGGGGTCCCGCTGGGGTGCCTGGCCAGCCTGGGTGAGAGGCTGAGGGCCGTTCTCAGGTTGGCCACACCCCCTTAAGGGTGTGGTCCCACTGGGGTGCCTGGCCAGCCTGGGTGAGGGGCTGAGGGTTGTTTGCAGGCTGGCCACAACCCCCGGCGACCTAAGCTCCCAGCTTCTCCTTTTATTTATTTATTTTTTTCTGGGATTTATTTATCTTCTATAATTGAAACTTTGTAGCCTTGAGTGAAGCCCAGGTCCAGCCAGAGTAGGCGGGAAACTTGGCCTCCTCCATCGCCAGGGGCAACCCAAGCCTCCTGCTTGCTCCAGCTCTGTGGCCTCTGCCAGCTTAGTTGGGTTAATTTGCATACTTGCTCCTGATTGGCGTGTGGGCGTGGCTTGTAGGTATATGTTTCCATTTACTCTATCATAGAATTTAGAAGACAGAGTTGTGTATTATTCACTGAAGTAGCTTCAGTACCTAGAACAAACTTTTTCACATATTTGATAATCAGAAGATAGTTGTTAAAGAAAGAAAAGTGAATTCTGGTATTTATTCATCATTTTAATTTAAGGTTTGTGATAGAATAAACTTATGAGTTGATTCATGAATAACAAATATTTTTAATGTCTATATTTGATTATTTAAGTACGTACTATATCTTTTCATTTATGTATGACTTTCTCAATAAAGCTCTGTTGTTTTGAGATAATTAAATTTACTCTTAGACTTGTAATTTTTTGTTCCCATTATGACTTAAATCCTTCTTTTTGTGCTACGTAGGATTTTTTTAAATAGAAAGTTGATTTATTGGTGGGTGTAAGGTGGGGGGCAGCACTGAGACTCTCACCAGTGCAGGGCCCACCATTTGTCCAGGGGACCACAACTAGAGATATATTTGACCCCACAGCCATCTGGGATGAGGTGCTTCTTGGCCACCATGTCTTCAAACTCATCCGCATTAAAGTTAGTAAAGCCCCACTTCTTGGGGATGTGGATCTTCTGGTGGCCAGGGATCTTGAATTTGGCTCTGCGTAGGACCTCAGTCACATGCTCCTTGCTCTGCAGCTTGGTGTGGATGGACATAATGACTTGGCCAATGTGGGCTCTGGCCACTGTGCCCTGGGCTTTCCAAAAGCACCCGCATACCGGCCTGGAGCCTGCCGGCCCCAGCACAGGACAGCATCTTGTTGATGCGGATGCCGTGGAAGGGGTGCAGCCGCACTCGGACGTGAAAGTCATCTTTGCCACAACTTTTCACCACGTACTTGTTGGCACAGATTCACGCGGCCCCCAAGGCTTTGGAGGAGAGCTGCTCATCTTCATCTGACACCATGTGGCCACAGAGTGGGAACTCATCTACTTCTGCCTCTTCCGCCCCAGGTCAAAGATGCGGATTTTGGCATCAGGGACACTGAGGCAGAAGCAAGAATTTGGGTATGGCCTGTTCTTACAATACCAGTAACACTGGGCAGGGCGGTGACCCATGGCAAAACCAGGCTCTTCAGTGGCATGCTGAAGGGAAAGAGCAGGATATTTTTGATATGTACTCATCAGCCACCTTATTATTAGTGTATTGTACAAAGGCATTGGACTAATTTAAAGATAGTTTGTTACAAATCTCCCTGCCTAATCTACATGTTTTGTTTTGACTGAATGAAACATTACTGACCACAATCTTCTCATTAAAAAAAAAAGTTTTATTGATTTCAGAGGGAGGAAGGGAGAGGGGAAGAGAGATAGAAACATCAATATGAGAGAGAATCATCCATTGTCTGCCTCCCACACGTCCCTACTGGGGATAGAGTCTGAAACTCAGGCATGTGCCATGACAGGGAATTGAACTGCAACCTCCTGGTTCATGAGTCCCCACTCAACCATCCAACCACATCTGCCTGGCCACAATCTCCTTTAAAAATATTATTTTTTTTAGTGACTTTGTTTTCTGTCTGCATTTCCTTCATCAGGAAACATGGAATGAATGGTGCTGGGGGTTGTGTGACTACTGAGTTAGCTGGTCTGAAGTCCTCTATATTGATGTTTTTAGCCCACTAGGGGGCACTGTAGGCTTTTCGTTAATGACTTCTTATGGTCCCAGCAGGTTGAACAGTTAAGAGAGGAGGAAAATGAGCATATGAGACAGTCAAATTATAGACAGCAAAGAGGATGAGGGGGGAGGGGGAAGAAACAGTGTTTGTGTGAAGTTCATCTTAGTTTTTCAGCTCTGCCACTTTATGTGAACATCAGAGAGCTGGAGTCCCTACTTTATAAATCCATTGTGAGAATGATTCTCTGAGCAGAAATACAGGAGTAAGAATGTTACTGGTCACTGTGAGCATGGAAGCTCAACAGTAAATATCTCTGAACCTGTTTTCATTTTTTAATTGTTAGGACTAATGTCCCAAAACCCACTAACCTGGAAAAGTATTGCATTATCACAAATATACGACCTTTTTGTATATCTCCATGAAAGTAAGTGCAAAAAGAATTAAGAGAAGAAGATAGAGGAAAAAATAAGGAACAAAAATAGCAGAAAAGGGAGAGGACAATATTTAATTTAATCAGTAAAGTGTGGTTGGAGCAGGGTCATCCATGTGGATCAACAGGGTGCTCAAGAGTTGGACAGGAGAAGGGGAGAGGTGGAAAGTAAGTCAGAGTGGACCTCATAAACATATCTAACTTATCACAAAGCCAATTGGACTTATTTTTATGTTGATGGTGACCATATGTTTTGTTTTCTAGAACTCTCCTGATTTCAAGAAAATCATTTACTTCTGCAATACACAGTACATGCTCAGATAGTATCCTTTATCAGAATTTTCACTTAACTGAATTCTCTAATTCTTTGTCAAACTATGCAATTTGGGAAACAACGTTACTCTTCCTAGGACTCTCCAAGGTTCTTTGTAACCTACTGAGAAATTGATTATTTCAGAAACATCATACCCTCTTCCTCAAACACTAACCACAAACTTATCATACATAAGTGTTTTAAGGGAATAAAAAGTTTTATATCTTCATAAATTGTATATATTGCCTCTTAACCTCATGCACTGTTTGTACCCAGAATTTTGGAGAGATGACTGTGCCATGTCACTGGGCCAATGTGGGTGGAGTTTGCTGTTTAGATGAATGACAGAGCTGAGAGGTGATTGGTCCTCAGTGAGTCTGGTGAAACATACTGAGTGCAGGAACAAAATTCGCCTTGGCCAAGACGCTACTCCCTCCAGATCAGGGGCAAAGGCACCACAGCACCTTGGCAAGACGTCATGAAGAGACACCTGGGAGCTCTGCTGGGGCTTCTGTGGGCCCAGGTTTGCTGTGAGTTCGGGTGTCCCAGATGGGGAGCTGGGGAGTGTTCCACAGCTGACAGTGGGGGCTGGAGGAAGGGAGAGCTGACACAGAGCTCCTAGACAGTCCCATTTGGGTGTTTCTTGGGACATTTTACAGGTCTAGAAACTGCATCATTCATCCCAGTGGCATTATTTGTATTTGTTTTTCTCTTTCCAAGCAGGGGTGACAGGGATGAACGTGGAGCAGAGTCCTTCAGCCCTGAGCCTCCAGGAGGGAACCAGCTCTACTTTGAGGTGCAATTTTTCTAGTACTATGTATAAAGTGTTGTGGTTCCGACAGAATCCTGGGGGCGGCCTCATCAGTCTATTTCACATGAGTTCAGGGACAAACCACAATGGAAGATTAAGCTCCACAGTGGATTCTGCGAACCTGTACAGTACCCTGAGCATCACAGCCTCCCAACTAAAGGACTCAGCCACCTACCTCTGTGCAGCGGATGCACAGTGCTGCCAGGTGATCTGCAGCCTGTACCCAAACTGCAGCTGGGCCTGCAGCCCCACCCCTTCCACGGGCAGGCATGTTGCCCCCACCTTAGGCTTTGCACATCTTTGGGTTTTCAAATGTATGTTCCAAAACTTATTTCTGTCCTAAAATAATACTCTTCAGCTCTGTCATTCACCTTTTTTTTTTCCTTATTTCCTCCCTGAAATCACTTTATAGGTAAAAAGCTCTAATATGGAACCACTAAAACAACTGATAAAGATATCAGTATCTAATTTCCTGTCAAAGCAGGTCCCCTTTCAAGCAGTACAGAAATGACATATAAATTACTCTGCTGGAAAAGGTTTTGAAAAATACATGGTGGTGAACAAGCAGAGCGATATGAGTCAGTTTTTCAGTTAACTGCAGGTGGATCTACTTTTAAGGCAAAGGAAGGAGCCCCTGTAATGGTTTTTAAAGTTTTTATTAGACTTATCCTCCCAGAAAACCAAGTATAAGAAAAATAATTTTATTGAATGATGTTCACTCAATCTAGATTATTATGTATATTATCTATTTCAGTACTGAATAACACTGTAAATACTCTCATTTCACACATGGATAAAGTGAGGGTTGTAGTGGATAAGTGACTGGTTTGAACTCAAATTATTAATAAATTTTTGAAGCTGGTATGACATGAGCGGTTATAATTTGAGTGACCTGCTATAGAACACTCTATTGCATCATCAATTATTTTGATCAATAAATTTGTACAATGTGTTTATGTATATTACTTTCATTTCTTTTTTTTTAATCTTCATCTGAGGACATGTTTTTATTATCTCAGAGAGGAAAGGAGAGAGAAACATCAATGTGAGAGAGAAATATAATCAGTTGCCTCCCATATGTGCCCTGACCTGGGATCAAACCTGCATCCTTTTGGTGTATGGGATGATGCTCCAACCAATTGAGCCACCTGGTCAGGGCAGTTTATTTCTTGTTTTTAATTACTCTTCTCAAGGTGACATTAGTTATTCACATATAAATTTTAGGTGTACAATTTTATAATAAAGTAGAGATCTAGTGCACAAAATTCATGCATGGGGGTGCCGTCCTCAGCCTGGCCTGCACCATTTCACAATCCGGACCCCTCAGAGGATGTCTGACCTGCCTGTTTAGGCCCCCATCCCACAGCAATCCCTAAACTGGCAGTCAGACATCCCCTCTTGCCTGCTTGCCTGTCTGATCTCCCCTAACCACTCTGCCTGCCTGCCTGATCTCCCCTAACCACTCTGCCTGCCTGCCTGATCTCCCCTAACCACTCTGCCTGTCTGTGTCATTGCCCCTAACCACTTCCTGCTTGCCTGATCTCCCATAACCACTCTGCCTGCCTGCCTGATCACTCCTATTAACAAGCTGCCTGCCTGATCACCCCTAGCTGCTTGCCTGTCTGCCTGATCGCCCCTAACCATCTCTGCCTGCCTGCCTGATCACCCCTAACCACTTGCATGCCTGATTGCCCCTAACTGCTCACCTGCCTGCCTGATTGCCCCTAACTGCTCCCTGCCTGCCTGATCACCCCTAACCGTCTCTGCCTGCCTGCCTGCCTGATCGCCCCTAAACACTGGCCTGCCTGCCTGATCACCCCGTACTGCTTGCCTGCCTGCCTCATTGCCCCTATCTGCCTCTGCCTTGCCCCCGCCACTGCATCTTCATCCGGAAGGTTGTCCAGAGGGACGTCCAGAATGACGTCCAGTAGATTATTTGGCTGTCCAGTCTAATTAGGATTTTATGCTTTTATTATTAAAGATCATTCATATATATGTATATATATATTTTCCAGCATATTAGCCATGGTGGTAGGGTACCTTTAATAAATATCTGCTTCCAGAAAGCCCAAGCAATAAAATTGGGGGGAAAAACTGCCCTCAAAAATGTTCCTGCCATCTTTTAGCAATTCAGGTTGTATTGCCTGCCTGTGTAAGACTCACTTTTAATCATGTTCACATCATTGGTCTCCCGTAGGTTTGTATCATCTGTATATTGCATTGTGTTCTAACCTTCCAAAGCCTAATCTCCCTTCATCCATCATCATATATTTGACCTCTTTACCCTCTTCACTCTTCATCCGCAGCAGAACCCCTTTCCCTCTGGTAACCACCATACTGTTGTCTATTATATTTTGGTTTGCTTTATTTGTTGTTTTCTGTTTTATGTCCCACATATGAGTGAAGTCATATGGTTGTTGTCCTTTTCTGTCTGACTCAACTCATCTACATATATAAAAATCCAGCAACCAGAACGCTGTAACGACCAGAAGGACTGGTTGCCATGACACCCACTGCGGCCAGCGAACTGGCCCGATTATGGGTGGGGCTGGGGGCCAACTTCTGGTGGCCCCTCCCCCCATCTGGCCCCACCCCAATTTCCCCTACTTTAATTGGGGGTGGGGCCATCTGGTTAACTTCCTGCAGGCTCTCCCCATGGCCGGGCCCACCCCTAATGGGCCCCCAACACTGTGATCGCCCTCAGCCCCTCCCCTGGCTCACCCCATCCCCAATCGCCCCCTTACCCCAATAGGGGGTGGGGCCTGCTCATCATCCACCTGTGGCCCCTCTCCCTGGCCAGCCCCACCCCTGATGGGTCCCCACCATGACATCGACCCACGGCCCCTCCCCTCAAGCCAGCTTCACCCAATCGGTCCTCCACTCTGATCAGGATCAGGGCCAGCTGGCCAACTGCCCTCGGCCCCTTCCCTGTGGCTGGCCCCACTCCCCGATCGCCCCCCACACCATTTGGGGGCAGGGCTGGCTAGTCAACTCCCATGGCCCCTCCCCCTGGCTACTGGCCCTCAATCAGCCCCCCAACACCATTCGGGGGCTGGGCCTGCTGGCCCACTGCCCCACAGCCCCTCCCCACAGCTGGCTCCACTCTCAATCGCCCCCCCCCCCCAAGCCAATCAGGGGCAGGTCCCACTGGCCAATCGCCAGTGGAACCCCCTCTGGCCAGCCTGGCCTTGATTAGGCCCTGATTGGGGTGGGCTGGCTGGCCAATTTCCTGCCATCTCCTCCCAACAGGCCCAGCCCAATCCACCCAGATTGGGGCCAGGCAGGCCAGATGCCACCCATGCATGAATTTGTGCACTGAGCTTCTAGTTTAGAATGATACTGTTACCATCCATCTGTGTTGTCCCATATGGTAGTATTTCATCATTTCTATGGCCTCAAAGCATTTCACTGTACATGATTACCACAAATTCTTTATCCAATTACACATCAAAGGAACTTAGGTTGTTTTCATGTCTGGGCTATAGTGAGTAATGCTGAAGTGAACATTGGGGTAGATGCCTGTTTATGAATAAATATTTTTAAAAATTTCAGGTAGTTACCCAGAAGAGGGACTGCTAGGTCTTATGCGGGCTCTGTTCTTAATCTTTTGAGGATTCTCTATAATGTTTTCTATAGAGGCTGCATCAATTTATATCCCCAGCAGCAGTGTACAAGGGTTCCATTTAGGGCATTTCTAAGCAGTTCCTTGTATAGGAGATCTTATGGAAATTTTCATTTTGTTTTATTAAAATACATAACCCTTTCTTGCATTTTGGATACATTTTTACTCATGATTTTGTAACAGCATTCACAGTTTGGGAAAGGGAGCAGAAAGCTTCCAGGATTAACCTAAAATATCCCTTATCTGTAACAGCCAGTGATAAAGACTTCTGGCCACCAAAACTGAAGTTTAAACTTGCATGTGGAATAAGTCAATGCAAATTGAATTTCAAACTGTGCCATCTGGAATAGATAGGAATGACTGGGACCCTGAAAATTAACATGAAGATATAAGGGCAGACTTCAGAAAAGCTGGAAGCTTGTGACCCATGTGGTAGCAGAAGGAACCCTGCCCTTGGTTTAAGGCTCTGTTATCACTGTCTTGAAATTCTTAATAATTTTATCTTTGTACTGGTGCTTTTAAAGTTCCATCCACATATGGGATGGAACATGTGTGTGAGCAAAGGAGGTACATGGGGCAGCAGGACACAAGACAGAACACACAGAGGCCCAGGTTCACAGTCACAGCAGGGAGTGTCTGAGCTAAGCAGTTGTCAGGGCCACCTGTTGGGCCTCTGCATGCTCTCACCATCTGGGGCTTTGACATGCAGCAAAGGGGATCAGTAAACTTTGTTGGTCAATGACTACAAAATGAAAGAGTATACATGGAGGGAAGGTGGGGGAGGGTGGGTGGGAGGTACCCAACCAAAGACGTATGCATATATGCATAAGCTATGGACACAAACAATAAGGTGCTGAAGGCCTGGGGCAGGGGGCAGTGGAGGACTGGAGGGGGTCAATGGGGAAAAAAGAGTCCATATGCAAAACTTTCAACAATAAAGAATTATTTTTAAAAAAGTGTATACATGGACACTTCAATAAAGCATTTTGGAAGTTCCTTACAACACTGAGTACACTCTTACCATACAACCCAGTAATGGTGTTCCTGGGTTTTACCCAAAGGAGTTGAAAAGTTATGTCCACACAAAAACTTGCTCATCAGTGTTTTTAGCTCCTTTATTCTAAGTTGCCAAAACTTGGCAGCCTCCAATATGTCCATCAATAGGTGAATGGGTAAATGAATGCTGGTCCATCCAAACAATGTAGTATTATTAAATACTAAAAGGAAATGAACTATCAAGCCATGAAAAAACAGGGAAAAGTAAAATGTATACAGATAGTCCTCGGGTTAGGTCGGACTCAATGTACGTTGTTTAGTGGTTACGTCGCCATCTCCCATTTATTTATTTAAAAAAAGTTCCATCATTTAGATGTATATACATATGTGCTTTATGTCTTTTATTATTTATTTAACACAAGTAAAGGTCAGAATTATTATCTTTCTTTTAAATTTTTTTTACTGTTTCACTTCATTTCTTCTGTGTATGTGCTCCATGTGAGTGACGTAGGTCCTTATGTAGGTGGGTTCTGACTTATGGTGAAAATCGCGTTATGTTGCGCCATAGGAATGGATCTCCAATATAACCCGAGGACCTATTGTATTACTAAATAAAGAAGCCAACTGGAAAAGGCCACGTCCTATATGATTTCAACCACATGACATTCTGGATAAGTCAAACCTATGGGGACAGTAAAAAGACCAGTGGTTGCCAGGGGCTGAGAGAAGCTGGAGGGATGACTAGGCAGAGCACAGATAATTTGTAGGTTGGTGAAATTAGTCTCTGTGATGCAATAATGATGGATACATGTTATTATACACTAGTGGCCCAGTGCACGAAATTTGTGCACAGGTAGGGTCCCTAGACGCTGCCAACTACTGATGGGGGCCTCCCTTCCCCCAGTTTGCCAGTGGGTGCACCCCCAGTTGAACTCCCAGTTGAACTCCATGTTGAGGGGACAATTTGCATATTAGACTTTTATTATATAGGATTTGTGTAAATCCATAGAATGTACAACACAAAAAGTAAACCCCATGATGGTACACTATGAACTTTGGGTGATCATAATGCATCAATGTAGGCTTATCAATTGTTAGAGATATACCACTCTTGTGGGGAAGTTCATAATGAGGGATGCTATATGTATGTGGGGGGAGGAGGTACATTGGAAAAATCTGTACCTTTTTCTTAATTTTCTCTGACCCTAATGACTGGGGGAAGAAAAAAAGTCTCCACCCACTGTTGGAAGCTTCTGCCCAGCTTGCATTGCCTGTAGCAGAACCTGCATCATACCTTTATCTGTAGCCCTCCCTTAGGTCTTAAGGATCCGGATACTTTACTGTGGACGTCGGACTTGGTGGAACCGCAATCATGATGGTGGGAAGAGCAGCAAGATGCTGTAGCACATTGACTACCGCATGCACTGCAACCTGCAGGATGGATGCATCTTCATCAGCACCTCTAAGGCCTTTGACAAGCACATGAACTTGATCATCTGTGATTGTGACAAGTTCAAGAAGATCCAGCAAAGAATGCGAGGCAGCGGGAGTGAGAAGAGAAGCAGGTTTTGGGTCTGGTGTTGCTGCGCGGGAGAACCTGATGTCCATGACTGTGGAGGAACCTGCCCCCAAAGATACTGGGATTGCTCCTGTACCCCTTGCAGGAGCTGCAGGAGGTCCTGAGGTTGGCAGGGGGGCTGGCAGAGGAGTACCAGGTCGTGTTCCTATTCTGCAGGCTCCTGTGGGATTAGCAGGCCCTGTCCGAGGCGTTGGGGGAACCTCCCACAGGTAATGACTCTACAGGGAGGAAGCACTGTTGCAGCTGCCGCTGTAGCAGCCACTGCCAACATTGCTGGAGCCCTAACTCAATAGCACCAGGTTGGGCAGCTCCCTCCTCCAGGCATTATGACTCTTTCACCTGGTATGAGACCACCCATGGGCCCACCAATTTGGGCTTCTCCCAACTCAAGGGGCACCAATAGGCATACCTCCTCCATGAATGAGGCCCCCTCCCCTTCTTCCCCCCTTTGTCTCCCCCTGCATCAGAGGTCCATCTCCCCCAGGAATGCATCCATCAAGACCCTAGGATACTGTTGTCCTTAGCCTCTCTTTTCCTGCAGTTCATCTCTTGAAACTGTGTAGAGTGTTTGTGAGCTTCTGTCCTCTCTTTGCTGCATTAATATTCACTAATAAATGAATAGAGCAACAACAACAACAAACACTCCAAAGCACATTAAACTCATACTTACATGAAACTGATTTGCATGAAGAGTTAAAGCTTTTCAGAAAACTGGATCCACTAAAAACATTATCTAATGGCACTTTTCCCATTCTTTATTTTATTTTAATTGAATTTATCGGGGTTATATTGGTCAATAAAAGTATATAGGTTTCAAGTGTAAAATTCTACAGTACATCATCTGCACATTGCATTAGGCACTTATCATCCAAAGTCTAGTCTCCTTCCATCACCGTTTATTGCCCCACTTACCATATTCCACCTGCTCCCAACCCTCATCCCTCTGGTAATTACCGTACTCTTGTCTGTGTCCCTGAGTTTTTTTTCTTAATCCTTTCACCTGTTTCATCCAGTCCCCCTCCCCTCTGATAGCTGTCTGTTTTCTGTATCTATGTGTCTGCTTCTATTTTGTTTATTTTGTTCACTAGTTTCAGCATATAAGTGAAATCATATGGTATTTGTCTTTCTCTGACTATCTTATTTCACTTAGCACAATACCTTCTAGGTCCATCTATACTGTTGCAAAAGGTAAGATTTCCTTCTTTATGGATGAGTAATATTCCATTATATATACATATGTATCACAGCTTTTGTATCCACTCATTTACTGATGGGCACTTAGGCTACTTCCAAATATTAGCTATTGTAAATAGCACTGCAATGAACATAACGTGCATATATTCTTTTAAGTCAGTGTTTTGGGTTTCTTTGGTTATATTCCAAGAAGTGGAATCACTGGGTCATAATGTAGTTCCATTTTTAAATTTTTGAGGAAGCTCCATACTGTTTTCCAAAGTGGCTGCACCAATCTACATTCCCAGCAACAGTGCATGATGGTTCCCTTTTCTCTACATCATTGCCAACACTTGTCGTTTGTAGGTTTATTGATGATAGTCATTTTGACAGATGTGAGACCATAAAAATTTTAGAAGAAAACACAAGCAGTACAATCACAGACATTTCTTGCAGCCATATTTTCTAACTGATATAGTTCCTCGGGCAAGGGAAACAAAAGAAAAATAAACAAAGGAGACTACATCAAGCTAAAAAGTTTTTCCATAGCAAAGAAAACCATCAGCAAAATGAAAAGACAACACATTTAATGAGAGAACATGTTCACCATGATACATCTGATAAGGACTGGCTGGGAATTTTGAACAGCCAAGTTAACTTTGCAAGGAAAAATGGCAGATGGCATAATGCAATTGGGTTGTTTTAGAAAGTGTTTCTTGCTTTGCATATTAATAAGCTCATTCTCCTCCTCTAGGTTCTCCCAGTTGTGGAGGTTTAAAAAAAAATTTTTCCCCTACAGGTTCTATGTGATATGTTATAGATATGCATAGAAGAAATAAGTTTCCAGAAGAACATCCTGTTTACCCCTGATTAGCCATGAAGCCACTTTAATCTCACTGTTTGTGAAGATTTTTACACTTGGTGTTAATGTCCCATCTTACTATGGACATATAGATCCATCCCTGATCTCATAGGAGAAATGGAAACACAAATAGAACCTTACCCTGAGGATCTTGTCTCTGTCACTGAACAGGCACCAGGGCTGGTTAGGGGAAACCTCAGACCCACTAGATTACATGTGAATGTGAATATCGTCTTAGGGTTCCATGATGTAGTACAATTTCTCAACACTCACATACCCTCTACATTACATGCAACCAGTCTTCAATAAATATTTCTCTGTTAAATAGAATGAAAGGAATTTCAGAGTTTTAAGAGCCCTTAAATATCTGCTAGTCCAACCTGATTTTATAACAGAAATTAAATCTAAGGTGCCAATAGAAAACAATTAGATAGTAAATGAGCTGGGAATAGAAAGAAATTGGACTTTCTCATTTTCTCTTCAGCAATATTTCCCTTGCTTCCTTCTTGAAGTAGCATATTTCTGAGTAAAAAGGAACTGTCTAATGCAAGCCCCGCTACTAAGATCTCTGCAGTCTGGTTCTGGAAAGGCCATGATCAATCATTTGGCCACTGGAATAGAGAATTCCAATTGTTGTAAACGTTTGACACGTTGGACAGGAAAGGAGACTAAAGTTGAATCACTGTTACTGTATCAGTAACCAGACTCTCACTCACTGGCTTCTGTAAGAGGAAGACAACAGTGATGATGCCATCCTCAACACACACAGATGTATTTCTAAGGACTTTCCTGGAAGTAGCTCATAAATTTGTTATCCCAAGTGGACATTCTTTGTAGGCAGAATATGAGTATAAAAAACATAACTCACATATTGTCAGCAAAAATGATAGTTGGAATTTGAAAACTCAGGTAGGCAGCAGCCGTCCATGAAGGTGCCAGGTAAAGGTTTTTCAGGCCAACATTTTGGTGATGGGTAAAACAATATTCAGTGGATTAATCATGGAGTTGATAATTTTGTCCAAGGCCTGGATATATATGTGCTGTAATTAAGACATGAAACACTGGTTTTCATATGAATGGTCACGTTCACACCATCACCATCGGATCTGTATGCCATAACTATCAAAAGGACAAATATTGACTTTACGTCTCCAAAAAGAAGGAAATGTGCCCAGAGAAAGATTTGAGAAATTTTATCTTACGGAGAATAAAAGACCCTCAAATCCAGAAGTTTTACATACTTAAAAACACACATTTTACAGATACACATATATTTATATATTCCGTTGATATTCTTTACCAGTTCTGTCTTTAAATCTTTAAGGGTCTGAGAGGTGGAAGAGAGATCAGATTTATTCTTTGTAATCCCAGAAGAACAGTGAGTTCAAATAATCAGAAAGGAGCTCCCACTTCTGGGTGTGAGGTAGTCTTGGTTTCCCAGGGACCATTTAGGGTCAGTTCCTGTTTGTACTATTTCCTTACCAGACACAGGCAATCGAGAAGTCAAAGTGGGTAAGAAAGGGTTTTTGGCAGAGAAAGATAATTCTGGAAACTCACAGGACTGAAGGACTTTATCAACGTCTTAGGGCAAGAACAGTGTAGTGGGATTTGTGAGAAAAATGATAGAGTGTGCAATCTGAGACAGTGATGGCCAGAGAGGCAGGATCCATGCCAGGAGAATTGGATTACACTTTAGATAAAATTCTACTAAGGATATGAGTTAGTAATTGTATTTTAGGAAAGGTTATCCATCTTGATAAGAAAATTAAACCATGCCAAGAATAAACTTACATGTAATTTTATTTTTTCACAAGCTGTACTTTTAGTACTTTGAGGAATATAAGACACACAGCATTAAAATAGATTTCTTTTAAAATTTATTAATTGATTTGAGAGATAGAGAGAAACATTGATGTGTTCTTCCACTTACTTATGCATTCACTGGTTGGTTTTTGCCTGTGCCCTGCCCAGGGATCAGACTCACAATCTTGGTGTATTGGGATAAAGCTCTAACCAACTGAGCTACTCAGCCAGGGCCTAGAATAGGTTTCTTACTGTGTGTCAGATTTCTCACTGCAATTTAAGCCAACCTGTAGGTCAAATTGTTTCCTATGGTTGAAATATTAATAACTCATGAAAGATATCCCCTGCTCCCTTATCATGGAGATTCAATCCTTTACTTTTAATCACAATCATCTTAATTGAGGAAAGATTCCTAATATTCACTTTGGTACTATCAGTTCTCTGGGAATAGCAAGGTCACAGCTAAATCAGCTTAGAGGAGCAGGCTTTGACTTAGAAGGTACTTGAAATATCCAATGATCTTCTCCCTCAAACTCTAATCTTTTCCTTACATATTCCTTTTAGAAAGAGCTTTTCTTCATAACAGAAAAATGAGGATGACAGGTTTAGCTAAAAAGGAAGGGATTTTGAATTAAAAAATTTTTCAATTACAGATTACATTCAATATTATTTTGTATTAGTTTCAGAAGTATAGCAAAGGGCTTAGAAAATTATATACTTTATAGAGTGGTCCTCATGCTGCTTCAAGGGCCCACCTGGTCCCATACATAGTTATCACGATATTATTGACAATATTCCCTCTGCTTTAATCTACATCTTTGTGAGTAATCTGTAACTACTATTTTGTACTGCTTAAACCCTTCACCTTTTTCATCTAGCCTACAAATGACTGTCTGTTGTCTGAATCTATGGGTCTATTTCTATTTTGTTTGTTTCTCTTGTTCATTAGATTCTACATGTAAGTGAAATCATATAGTATTTGTCTTTCTCTGTCTGACTTATTTCCCTTAGCATTATACACTCTAGGTCCATCCATACTGTCTTAAAAGTAATATTTAATTCATTTTTAAGGCTGAGTTGTTTTTCATTGTGTTTGTGTATGACAGCTTGAAGAGGAAGATTTTATATTTATTTTGCTTAAGAGAGTGAACCTTTGAATTTCCAGATTTCAAACATATAAACCCAGGCCATTGTAGAATAAATACCAACAGCATCTGACTCTTTCCAAAATATTAACAATGACTCAGTAGTGTGCAGAGTTACAAATCTTGATCTCTATATTCTTCCGTATTCTCTCATCTGACTTAATTTATTGACCAATTGTTGTTTTGAGTCTCTCAGAGGCACAGGGTAAAAGAATATTTAACAGCAATTCAGTAGTTGTGAATGTAACCACAAGATGGCAGTGCACCTCACTGATGCAGAACATGTGGAGGGTGCATTTTAGTGGATTCTGAATGAACAGGCTTTGGCAGAAGCACAGTCTTTTCCTTATTGGCTGGGTAGAATGTGAGGAAACTCCTATGATTGTCAGAGGAAAGGAGGGACAACTTGATAACAGCAGTAGCTCCCCTGGCTGTGATTGCAGGTCCACAATTGCTCCTGAGTAGGAAGAATGATGAAGACGTCTATTGGAGCTTTGTTCATGTTCTTGTGGCTACAGCTGGACCGTGAGTTGAGGGTTTACAGGAAACAATGTATTAGTGGATACTCTTTAGAAGCAACACTGGCTTTATTCAGGGTTCCTTAGTTACTGGGCAAAAAGAAAATGACAAAGTTTAATGATCTGGTCACTCTTCTTCTTTCTCTGACTCTTTCTTTCTGCATAGGGTTCAGCCATGGAGAGAAAGTGGATCAGCATCCTTCTACCCTGAATGTCCAGGAGGGAAACACCGCTGTTATCAACTGTTCTTATTCAGACAGTGGCTCTGACTACTTTCCTTTGGTATAAGCAAGAACCTGGAAAAGGTCCCCAGCTCAGTATAGACATTCGTTTCAAATAAGGACAAAATCCTAAGCTGGAAAGACTCACTGTTTTCTTGAATAAGGCAGCCAAACATCTCTTCTTTGCACATCACAGCCACC
>NW_005871086.1:65272-68499 GCF_000147115.1 Myotis lucifugus | reverse complement strand
GTTACATTTCCATCAATTTCTGGTGTAATTGGAATCATGATTTTTCACTGAATTGTATATATTGAATTGAGCATTTCCATTTCATCAAGCTTTCTCCTGCAACACCTGCTATTTAATAGTTCTGTGAGAAATTTTAGTAAACTACAGATTTATATTAATTTTCTTCTACATTTGTGGCAAAATGTGACAGTTTTTTTCTATGTTTTTTGACCACTTTATTGTTTAAAAAATGTGACTTTTTTTCAGAGCCCGGTGACGGTATATATGTACTATTTGTGTGTTTGAGGAGATCAGGGTAGGACATGATTTTAGAAAGTGAGCTTCTTATTAAACACACAAAGCAATTCTCTTTTACAAAATTCTGTACATATTTGTTCACATTTATACTCTCATGGAATTTAAAAGATTGAGTTGTATATTATTCACTGCTATAGCCTCAGTGCTCAGCACGAACTTTCCCACATAGTTGATAACCAGTAGATGTTTGTTAAAGATAGAAAGGTGAATTCTGGTATTTACTCAAGATTTCAATTTACGCTTTGTGATAGAATAAATTTATATATTGATTTCTGGGGACCAGAACTCCTAATGTGTGTATTTGATTATTTCATTATGTAAGAGCATATAGTTTCTTTCTATCTATACATGTCTTTCTCAATAAAACTCTGTTATTTTAAGACAATTAAATCTATTCCTTGACTTGTAATTTTTTGCTCACATTATGATTCAAATCTTTCTTTCTGGGCTATATAGGAAAGTTTTTATAAGTATTTATTAGCTACCTTACTATTATTAGTGGAGTGCACAAAGGCATTAGATGAATGGATAATTTACAGATAGCTTGTGACAAATATTCTTACCTCATCTTCATGTTTCGACTGAATAAACTTTACTAACCACAACCTTTTTTTAAAAAGTCAATTCTTTTAATGTTATGGATAAATAAATGGAATGAAAAATGTTTCATGAATCATTAATTTCCCAATTATCCCGCCTGTGGTCCTGGGTAGATTATTTTCAAGATCTCTTATATTCTCCCTAAAGAATTGGTGACTGGTGTGGAGAGATAATTGCTCTTGGCTGAGTTGTGGTTGTCAGTAATTAATTGTTTTTTCTTATAAGGAAATGCATCACATTAAACCAGATGCATAACATGTGAACAAGAAAGGCCAGTATTGTAGCCCAACACCTCCATGACTTCCATTATTTCCTCACTATAACCACTAGCTCCAGTCCAGTAAAAGCAAGGTGCTTGTTGATTGGTCCATTTCCTGGAAGACAGGGAGAGGGATGCATGATGCATAGCTTTTGTTTTATTGGTTTATTCTTCCTAAACCAAATTAGAAGTGAGGGAGAGAGGGCACAATTACTATGGACTTAACTGTTTTTGTCACATATACATGGGAATTGTTTTAGGAAAGAAAAAATCCTCTGGTCAGAGATGCAGAGTCAGTACATACTTAGACTTATTGAGACTTTAAACCTTCACTGCAGTATTGGTTTCCTCCCTTTGCTGGACAATTCACTACAAACATTATGGCCTTTTTTTTCATCCTTCAAAACCAGACTGTGTGTTGACAGCTTCCCTATTGTTTGCTTTCCCTCGGGTGGTGCTGACTGCTCAAATTGTGTGGCTTCACCCAGTCCCGCACAGTGGGTCCCTTTCTGAGCCCACAAACTAGCCATCTGTAGAGACTGACTCTTGTTACCCTCCTGTGTGCACTGGTAGCCGGCCACCAAGTGGAATGGTATTTGGGTGAGGCACTGAACATTGGGGGTGCTCGTGGACCAGTTGTGGGAATCTGCAGGCAAGGTGTCCCCAGCATCTCGTGGGTAGGTTCCTGATGTCCTCTGTCTGTGCTGCAGTTAATGGGATCTGTGTCCCTTTAATGCCCACTGAGAGCCCTGGATGCTGTTCCAGGTGCTTCCCACTTCCCAGCTGGGCAGCTCACCTCAGTATATGGATGGGGCAAGAATGAGGCGAGTCTCTTTGGCAGCTTCCCCTAAAGTTGGGAGAGCCAGGGCTCACTCACATACGCTCACTTTCCCCAATGGGAAAAATCCAAGGCCCAGAAGATTTCTATTGGTCTGCACTACGCTGCACCGGGGAAGGCGTGACTAGTGAAAAATAAAATTGTTCCTCCTACCCTTTAACATGCTACCAATCTCAGATATTTTTTGTTCTCACAATGTGCTTCTCACACAGTGTAACTTCTGTGCTAGATTCCTGAACTTCTGTACAGGCACTCTACTTAGTGTATAATTGTGAAAATTGTTTGTTTGTTTTGGGGGGTAGAAGGGGGTAGGAAGATGGTAGAAAATTCCCATTTAGCTATTTTGATTTCAATATTTAAAACAAATTGTAAATCCTCACCCCAGGATATGATTTTATTGATTTGAGAGAGAGGGAGAGATAGATAGATAGATAGAGAGAAACATCAACCAGTTGCCTTCGTAGGGGCCCCAACTTGGATCAAACCTGCAACCTAGGAATGTGCCAGAGAGGAGGGTGGTTGCAGACCCAGGTGAAAGAAAAAAAAGAATGGATTAAGAAGTACAAATTGGCCCTAACCGGTTTTGCTCAGCGGATAAAGAGTAGGCCTGTGGACTGAAGGGTCCCAGGTTTGATTCCGGTCAAGGGCATGTACCCTGGTTGCGGGCACATCCCCAGTAGGGGGCATGCAAGAGGCAGCTGAATCAATGTTTCTCTCTCATTGATGTTTCTAACTCTGTATCCCTCTCCCTCTTCCTTCCCCTCTGTAAAAAATCAATAAAATATATTAAAAAAGAAGTACAAATTGATAGTTATAAAGTAGTCACTAGGATGTAGAATATAGTAAAAAATATTGTAATAACTATGTATGGTACCAGGTTGGTACTGAAAATATCAGAGAGAACACTTTGTAAAGTATATGATTGTCTAACCACTACTATACACCTGAAATAAAAACGAAATATTGAACATAAAGGGTAATTGAAAAATAAAATTAAAAAAGAGTTGGTTAATGCAAAAGGAAGTGTGGGTTGGGTGAGACTCTCAGCCAGTACATAGAAAGTCTGACGTGACCTACAGCAACGTCTGCACCAGAAACCCTGTTTCCTGTTCTGGGGCAGCAGCAGCACACAGCTCAGCATTTCTTCTCTCCATCTGCCAATCACCTCACCTTGCAGAGCCCTCACACTGAAGAAGAAAAAGAAGATATATTCCACCAAGTGGGAGAACTTGA
>NW_005871086.1:63544-64667 GCF_000147115.1 Myotis lucifugus | reverse complement strand
GGGAATTGTAATCACAGACAGGAAGCGACAAGGGCTGTGGCAGCACAGGTGTAGGTAGGGTTAGAGGGAAAACACCCTATGAAAATACCTCTCTAGGTTCATGGAACATGTGTAGAGTTATCATTCATCAAAAACATCCATATCTTTGAAAATTTGGGTTGAAATTGTTTATTGGATATAAAGAAGAGCCACAATAAACAACTTACCATTGGTGACAGATTGAGCTAGAAGAATTGACTAAGGAAATTCAGAAACATCTGACTCAAAAATCAGTAAAAGTGTAAAATTGTCAGATTTTCCCTATCAATTTGTTCAATAAATATTTATTGAGTATATTTTATTTTAAAGGCATTGTTTTTAATAACGAAGGCTATGAAATCTTTCTGTTTTTCTCTTTTTTACGTATGGTCTTTTATATTGTTTAATGAGTTAATTTAATTTATATTTGTTAGCTGAGCTAAGGTACCCTCATTTACTTTCTAAGGTGCCTACTATGTGACAAACTTTGTGTTCTTCCATCTTATTAATACTCTAGCATGGAAGAGCTCATTTCAGATTTACCTGCCTCCCACCAGGCTTACTCATAAAATGATCAATAATTAGTGGCGCTAGAAAAACATTGTGAAGAAGCAGAGTGTGAATTACTATTTTCTACCTTGTCCTTAACTTTACCACCATTCTAAAAGCTTTTTGCCATCACGTTGCACAGTTGCACACTTCCTTGCCCTCTTTCTTTGTTTTATCAGTGCTCCACAATCCAAAATCCTCATCCTCTAATATTTCCTCCTTCTATGTCTAACCCCATTGTCTTAATGCCTTATAGTTTAAATGGTAATGGTGTTTCATAAGTGATCTTGTATTGTATTCACTCTTATATTTACACTCGAGGCTCAGTGCATGAATTCGTGCATCGGTGGGTTCCAGCCGGCCTGCCTTGATCGGGCTGATCAGGCTGGGCTGGCTGACGGGAGGGGCTTGGGGCAGTTGGCAGGCTGGCCCCGCACCTGATCAGGATAGGGTAGCTGACCAGGGCAGGGCTGGCTTGGGGGAGGGGCTGTAGGCTGTTGGCTGGTCGGCCTTGCCCCCTGGTTGAACTCCAGGTGGAGGGGACAATTTGCAAATT
>NW_005871086.1:61887-62911 GCF_000147115.1 Myotis lucifugus | reverse complement strand
ACATCCGCAGGGACTAGTTAAGACTATAAATCATACTTCTATTTTTATATAGTGTGGGGGGGTTGGGGCACCACACCCTGTCACACACAGAGCCACAGGGCAATCAGGGGGTTGGGGAGCTCCCCCCCATCAGGCACAGAGCAGGGCGATCAGGGGTTGGGGGCACTCCCCCCGTCACACTCAGGGCAGGGCTGATGGGGAGTTTGCAGCTCCACCCTGTCACACACAGAGCCGCAGGGTGATCAGGGGGTTTGGGTGCTGCCCCCTGTCACGTTGATCCCGGTGCTGGGAGGCATATTACCCTTTTACTATATAGCATAGAGGCCTGGTGCATGGGTGGGGGCAGGCTGGTTTGCCCTGAAGGGTGTCCTGGATCAGGGTGGGGGTCCCCACTGGGGTGCCTGGCCAACCTGGATGAGGGGATGATGGCTGTTTGCAGCTGGTCACACATCCTTCAGGGTGGGGGTCCCCACTGGGGTGCCTGGCCAGTCTGGGTGAGGGGCTGAGGGCCGTTTTCAGGCTGGCGGGTGACTGAAGCTCCCAACTGCTCCTTTTTTTATTTATTTTTTTTTATTTTATTCTGGGCCAGCTTTAGCTCTGAGGCTTGTCTCCAGCTCTGAGACCTCTGCTGCTAAAAGCAGGGATCTGGCCTTTGTTTACCTTCTGTATTTGAAACTTCGTTGCGACTCCAGCTCTGAGATCCCGGGTGACCGAAAACAGGTTTCTGGGGTTTTGTTTAGCTTCTATATTTGTTACAATGTTGCTTAGAGTGCAGCTGAGAGGCCGGCAAGGCAGGCGGGGAACCTGGCTTCCTCCCTCACTGAAGCAAGCAAGCCTCCCTGTTTGCTTCAAGCTGCCTGGCTGCTGGCCGTCATCTTGGCTGGCAGTTAATTTGCATATCGCCCTGAGTAGCCAATGGGAAGGGTAGCGGAGGTACAGCTAATTACCATTTTTCTCTTTTATTAGATAGGATTTGGAAAGCAGATGTGCACAGTAGAAATCAGAAAAGGAGTGTCTTTAAAAT
>NW_005871086.1:0-61015 GCF_000147115.1 Myotis lucifugus | reverse complement strand
AAAAAGCCAAACCTGCAATTATGTAATTATTTGTTGTTAGTTCCTTTTGCATAAATAAAGAACCTGTTAACATACTGTCTTAAGATATTTCAAAGGCTGAAGAATAATTTTTCTACCCTCCAAGCTTTCTCTCAAATGTTCTCTGAAAATAATTAGTGGTGAAAAAAACCAAGAAACAGGTTTTTGCTATCAGAGGAAACTGTATTTAAAACTGCTTTCTAAGCAATTGGGAACTTTGTCTCATTATTTGTTAAATGGAAGAGTTATATATTTTTTAATATTTTGTCGTGACAATTTATCAATAATGTATACAAAGAGATTGATAATCAACAGTTGATCAATTAATGAGAGTAATCTCGGTAGGTACAGAAAAAGCATTTGACAAGTCCAGCCTCTGTTCCCCATTACGAATTCCAAGTGAATCTGGAATCTAAGGCAATTTCTCCAACTTCATAAAAGGCCTCTACAAAAAACCTATATCAAATGTCATACTTGATGGTGAAAGTCTGAATGCTTCCCACTAAGTTCAAGAATTTTGGCCCATACCTCTTGTATTTAATATTGTACTAGCTCTTTTAGCTGGTGCAATAAGGCAAGAGAAAAAAATAAAAGACATACAATTCAAAAAGGAAGCAGCAAACCTATCTTAGTTCACAGACATCATAATTGTCCAGTAGAAAATCTAATGGTATCTACAAAAATGGTACTAAAACAAACAAGTTAAACAAAGTCAAATGTACACCTATCATATGATCTAGTCATTCCACACTCAGGTATTGACCACAGAGAAATGAAAGCATATGTTTTAAAATAATTGTATACACAAATGTTCATAGTAGCTTTATTTGTAACAACCCCAAATAGGGGCTAATGAAAATGTAAATCAATAGGTGAATAAACAAACAAATTGTTTTATCTTTATACTAGAGGCCCAGTGCATGAAATTCGTGCATGGGGAGGGGGTTCCCTTAGCCTGGCCTGCACCTTCTCGCAATCCGGGAACACTTGGGCAGGTAGGCAGGCAGAGTGGTTAGGGGCGATCAGGCATGCAGACTCCCTCCTCCCAAGAGTGGATTCTGTGAGGAATGGGGCTCCCTCCTCCCTCTTGTCACTGTCCAGTTTGAAGGCCGGCCACACCCCTGAAAGCATGAGACCCAGAGTTCTCCTGCACCCTGGCAGCCAGGGGCCCATAGACCCTTCTTGCCTCCGTGCCTCGGTGGCCCAGGGTTAAAGACACTTCTCACCACCAATGCACCTCGAAGGCCCCGGGCTCACAGACCATTCTCACCGCTGCCATGACCCAGAGGCCCAAAGCCCACAGGCCCTTCCCACCTGTGTGCCTCGTTGGCCAGGAGCCCACTGTTCAGTCATCTGTCCTGGTCGTGATGGCCCTAGGCTATTATTAGTGTAGATGATGGAATACTTACTACTCAGCAACAAAATGGAATTAAACGTTGCTACTCATGAGACCATGGAAGAATTTCAAAATAATTATGCTGAGAGAAAGAAGCCAGACAAAAGAGTACAAATAATTCCATTTATACAAAATTATAAAATATGCAAACTAAAATGTGACAGAGATGTTGCCTGAAAACAGGAACAAGGTTGAGGGAAGGATTACAAAGAGACATGGGGAACCTTTGGGGGAGATGCGTATGTTCATTATCTTGATTGTGGTAATGGATCCACTAGTATCTAGAAATGAATAATCTTATAAAATTGTTTACATTAAATAGGTGCAATTTGTTTTTATGAAAATCATGCATTTAAAAAGCCGTTAAAATAAAAATGTAACATATATCTCCCCTTAATAATGTTTAAGTTTTCTTGTGTGACACCAAATGCAAAATAAATCTCCTATAGGTTCTCATTTGCTTTAAAATATGTTTTTTAAAGTATACATAACAACTTTCTATACCCATATGCTGTGCTGTTTTTTTCAACCCAACATCTTCTCAACTTATTTTGTTTTTCTCCTTGTATATTGGAATAGAAGTTTGTGGCTGCTTTTTCAAATTCCTTTCAATGAATTTTGTGGCAGGTTCTGACATTATATCTTAGAAGGTGGAGAAGAATTTATGTATCTGGGTCTGAATTTCTTTTTAAAAATTGATTTATTGATTAATGATTGATGTGTGTGTGTGTGTGTGTGTGTGTGTGTGTGTGTGTGTGTGTGAGAGAGAGAGAGAGAGAGAGAGAGAGAGAGAGAGATCAATTTGATGTTTCAATAATTTATGCATTCATTGGTTAATCCTTGTATGTGCCTTGACAAGGATGGGATCTGCAACCATATTTTATCAGGAGGATGCTCTAACCAACTGATTACCAGGCAGGGATGGGCCTGAATTGCTTAAGTCCACATCTGGGAGACTAGTCACATGTTCACTCAGACGACTCATGAAGTCCCTTGATCTGAATCTGTGTAGAGAGAATTCCAGGAAACAGCTTGAACTAAGCTTCCATCTACATGTCTACAGGTAAATGTTTGCAGGGCCTTGCAGAAGGTGTGGCTTTCTCTAGAACTTTTTCCTAATAACCCTCAGAGGTTTTTTGTTTTGTTTTATAAAATGAATGGTCATAAATAGAGAACTAAAACAGTGCTTGCTTTTGCTGCTGGCACTTCATAAAAATGACTAGTTTATTTATTTGTTTAAAATATGTTTTTATTGATTTCAGAGAGAGAGGAAGAAATAAGGAGAAATAGAAACATATATGAAGAAAAAATATTGATTGGCTGCCTCCTGCATGCCTCCTACGGGGGATCGAGCCCGTAACCTGGGCATGTGTCCTGACTGGGGGATTGAACCTCCTGGTGCATGGGGCAAGGTAAACCAACTGAGCCACACTGGCCGGGCAAAAATGACTAGTTTTAAAAAACTCGTGTAGTCACAGGGACATTTCCTCATGCTGATCCCAGAGCTTTCTCTGGTCTTTGAGAACCACCTTGGTCTAGGACAGTTACCACAAATGAAATCTTATAAATAGGTATCAGGCTGGCTGCAACAAAACCACCCACGGGAGCTTTAAAATGTTCACATTAGTGGGTCTCAGTCCTGGAAAAGTTTCATGCAGTTATTGTGGAGATCCCAGAATCTGTCATTTTAAATCACTCACACATTGATTCTATTATCAGCTGTTGGATGAATATCAGCTGGTATATCTCCCACAATTTGATAGCTGATGAAGAAGAGAGTTCTAACTTATGCTACAGGCTATTGATACAAATCCTCAGCTCCTGGTCTATCTGTGGGCGAACATTATTTGATGAAAGTGAAAGTCCACAGAATGTGGCAGATAGATGGTTGTAGAAAGCATTTTTAAAATTTTATTTTATTTTTTATTGTTGAGAGTATTACAGATGTCCTCCAATTCCCTCCTCTGAGCCCCCGCCTCACCCCAGGCCTTCCCCACACTATTGTCTGTGTCTGTTGGTTATGCATAGATGTACAAAAGTTCTTTGGTTATTCTCTTCCCATCTCCCTGCCCCCCACCCCCCCTCAGAGATATGTCAGCCTGTTCCATGAATCCAAGTTTCTGGGCCTGTTTTGTTAGTCATTTTATTATGCTCAGTAGACTCCAGATATAAGTGAGATCATGTGATATTAGTCTTTCTCTGACTGGCTTATTTCATTCAGCATAATATTCACCAGCTCCATCCATGCTGTCACAAAAGGTCAAAATCCTTTTTTTATAGCCCCATAGTATTCCATGGTGTAAATGTATCACAACTTTTTTTATCTACTCATCCACTAATGGGCACTTGGACTGTTTCCAGATTTTAGCTATTGTAAATAATGCTACTATGAACATAGGGGTGCATATATTCTTTCTGATTGGTGTTTCTGTTTTCTTAGATTATATTCCCAGAAGTGGGATCCCTGGTCAAATGGCAGTTCCATTTTTAATTTTTTGAGGAAACTCCATACTGTTTTCCACAGTGGCTGCACCAGTCTGCATTCCCACCAGCAGTGCACTAGGGCTCCCTTTTTCCTCCATCCTCATCAGCACTTATTGTCTGTTGATTTGTTGATGGTAGCCATTCTGGCAGGTGTGAGGTGATACCTCATAGTAGTTTTAATTTACATCTCTCTGATGACCAGTGACTTTGAGCATTTTTTCCCTATGTCTATTGGTCATCTGTATATCTTCTTTGAAGAAGTATGTATTCAGGTCTGTTGCACATTTTTTAATTGGATTGTTCTTCTTTTGTTAAGTTGTATGAGTTCACAGTTGGAGGGATCACAATTCTGGATATCAAATTATACTACAAAGCTTTTGTAATCAAAACAGCCTGGTACTGGCACTAGAACAGGCATATAAACCAATGGAACAGAACGGGGACCCCAGAAATAGACCCACGCCAATATGATCAATTAATATTTGTGAAAGGAGGCAAGAGCATATAATAAAGACAGTCTCCTCAATAAATGGTGTTGGGATAATTGGACAGGTACATGCAAAAAAAAAACAAGAAAAAAGATCACCAACTTATATTATACACAAGAATAAACTCAAAATGGATAAAAGACTTAAATGTAAGACACAGAACCATAACAATCCTAGAAGAAAACATAGGCAGTAAAACTGCAGACATCTCACATAGCAGAAGTTTTGTCGATGCATCTCCTAGGGTAAGAGAAACAAAGGGAAAAATAAACGGAGCTACATCAAGTTAAAAAGCTTCTGCACAGCATAAGAAACCACCCTCAAAATGCAAAGGGAACCCAGTGTAGGGGACAATATATTCACCAAGGTTACACCTGATTAGGGGTTAATTTCCAAAGTAGAAAGCCTTTTTTTATGCTAGATCTGCATTAAGACTATAGGATTTGTACTTCTGGCCTGACTCACATTGCTTAGTTATCTTATTTTGGAATGAACAAAACAGTAGGAGATTAAGATATTGATCTGAGATCACTCTTTATTGATGATCTAACTTCAGTTATGATGTTTCTTCTGTCTAGGATTCATACTTAAAAAATGATTCTGAAATTCATTTGATTTTTTTCTCCTGAAATTTTATATTAAAAAGAAAGCATATCTTACAACTCTTTATATTTTAAGACTGAGGAAATATTGTATGTGATGTAGTAGTGAATTTTCAATGAAAGACTGCTTATTTCAGTTCAATTTAGCAAATATTTAGTAGGCATGTAATAAATGTCAGTCATTGTTCTATATTGGGTTACAGTACTGAAAAGTGAAGACTCACTCAATAAAGACTTTGTATTACTTCCTCCAATTTCAACCCCAAATCCTTTCTGATTCAGTGGATTCTAGGCACGCCCACAACAGGTACATGAGAATATATAGTACTGTATTAAAATGCTCAAACAAAATTGCTATCTTCCAACTGCAGGAATACCCTGCATGCGCTGTTAAAGTACTTGCATGTCAGGTATTGTCTTAAGAACAAAAATGATCTGAGAGCTTCGGATAGTCATTGTTTAGATTTCTAAACGCAGCTGAAAACTGACTTGTGCCTCAGTGTCACAGATGCGAACTGTGGTATTCAGTTGGTAACCTAAGAAACATTTCAATCCCTGTCCACCAGGGGGTGCAGCTTCCCAACACAAGCACATTTCCTGTGTGAAATACAGGCTTACTGGTATATTTATCATTTCACTGTGACTTCAGCATTTCTTCATGTTAAGAGTCAAGAACATTATTTAGATGATACTGTAGAGATGAACTCTTCTCTGGGCTTAGTGACTGTGGTGCTCTTAGTGCTTGGTAAGTAACACACCTCTTAAAATATGGATTATTTCTTCTATTATGTCAGCAAATTCTTTAACTTTAATTTTGTTGAAGAGCTTCATGCCCAAGGTGACAGAGTTCTCTTTTATTTTTCCTCAGGACGAATCCATGGAGACTCGGTGACCCAGACAAAAGGCCAAGTGACTCTCTCAGAAGGAGCTCCCCTGACTGTGAATTGCTCCTATGAGACCATACTGTTCCCTGCTCTTTTCTGGTATGTTCAGTATCCTGGAGAAGGTCCACAGCTCCTCCTGACAGCCACAATGGTCAACGAGAGTGGAAGCAGCAAAGGATTTGTAGCCACATACCAAAAACAACCAGATGCCTTCCACTTGGAGAAAGCCTCCGTCCACCAGTCAGATTCGGCAATGTACTACTGTGCACTGGGTGACACAGTGACAGAAACTGCAGGGGGAGCTGAGCACAAACTCTGAACAAGGAGCCTGGCTGCTGAGTGTCTGTGACTGTTCGATCCACTGTGGTGGATTTTATTATAAAATATCAAATTTAAAGTACATTTAATACAAATTTCCAATATTGTATGCACATTAATAGAGTTGTTAGGATAATTAGACTTCCACATGTACAGGGACATCTAAGACAAAGGAAGGCTTTTATTTAGGAAATAATGCACTAAAACCTGGAAATCAAAATTATTTAAATGTTTAATATATATTATATGTATTGGTATGGCTCTACATTTCTTTTTATGATACAGTTAATATAATAGGATATTAAAAATGGCCCTCCTAATAAATAAGTGTGAGGTTTATAAGCAAGACAGTTAAAGCCTGCCTTGATTCTATTTTTTACTAAGTCCTTGAGCACAAAATTATTACACAGTTTTTTAAAATATGTTTTCTATTGATTTCAGAGAGGAAGGGAGAAGGAGAGAGAGTTAGAAACATCAATGATGAGAGAGAATCTTTGATCAGCTGCCTCCTGCACACCCGCTACTGGGGATCAAGCCCACAACCCAAGCATGTGTCCTTGACCAGAATAGAACCTGAGACCTTTCAGTCCACAGGCCGATACTTTATCCACTGAGCCAAACCAGCTAGGGGCTACACACAGTTTTGGTAATGAGTGTTTTCCATCTTCTTTTAATATGTTTTTAGAGGGTTTAGAAATAGTTCATAAAAGAATCTGTATTGTAAAAGAATGAAGGTTGAGGGACCCCTGATAAAAATGTAAAAGTTGTTATTAACAGTTGGCTTCCTTATGCTCTGCTATATAAGGTATAGAATTATCTTAGTTTTAGTTTCATCCCTTTCTGTAAATCTTAGTTTCTCCTTAATGCTTCATCTCTGCCAGTTTTCCTTTTTTCTTCCTATCTGAATATTAATTTTTGAACCTCTGTCTCTTTTCTTAGATCCTCCCTTGTAGGAGTTAACTTAGTTCCCTAACTTGGTGATCTCTTGGAGCCCCTTAGACTGTCCCTTCAGCAGCATTGACCTTCTTTGGGGTATCTCTTTGGTGGGTGTGGATTCAGTGGGTGGGAGGGTGGGGCTTCAGTCTTTGTGCTCAGGGCAGCAGGAAGAGTCCCATCCTATGTGCTCAGCTTTCTTGGTTGTTTTCTTTCAGGATTTTCTCTTAAGTGACATGTAGCAAGATTTTAAAAGTTTGATTCAATCAAATAATTGCTTTTTATAGATGTTTTGATTACTGATATATTTGGACTTATTTCTAATATTTTGGTTTTGCTCCACATGCTCTTGGTATTTTTTCTTTTCTTTTTATCTGTCTTCTGTTGCACTGAAAATTTTTTTTCTCTCTGCTGCTTTGAAAAATGTGACATATTTTCTCTCCAGTATCCTTAAATTATTTGTGTGTGTGTGTGTGTGTGTGTGTGTGTGTGATATTCTTTAATATTTCCCCCTGCTATATCACACTCCTTGTCCTTCAGAGGACTTTTTCTCTTGCTGACTTACTATAGAATGACCTCAGTTGCTGGTGAATAAATGACATACTAGCAGCATTATAGGACAATAATTTCAGATAAAGTTTATCAAATCAGCTCATAAATTATAGTTCCAATGCAAATTAAGAAGAATAAAATAGAAAAACATCCAGCATGATAATCAGAACAGTATTCATTCCATTCTCCATCAGAGCCTTTGCCCCGATCTTCCCTCTGCCTGGAGTGATTTTCACCTACTATTCTCATAGGCTGTTCCTTCACTCTTCCTAGGCTTTGCTTCTAGAGAAACATGTGTGCATGTGAATGAAGACAAATGTTCAAAAAGGTTTGCTGTAGTGTTGTATTTTATAGATAAGAAACCAACATATTAACTGTTTATTCATAGGAGAAGAACTATGTAGAGACAGTAGTATACCCATAGTATGGGATATAATTCAGCAGAAGGACCTATGTGTGTTAACACAAGACTTAAACTTATTATTGAGTTTATAAAACCAGTTACAGAAAGGTATGCACAATATGTCTATTTGCATTGTGATAAAGTATAAATTAAATACTATACTATATATTTTCTATTGATTTAAACCTATAGAACAAAACCCCCAAACCATCTACTGCAAATTGATCAGGATCAAGAAAGATTTGGAGGAATAAGTGATGGAAGAGTGAGAATTTGGAGTGATATTCAAAGGGGATTTTAGTCTATATGTAATGTTTTATTACTTTTAATAATTCATATTCACAAATTCCTCCAATTGTTGAAATTAATAGTCATTGCTGTTATAAAAGTTTATTCATATTCTTTATTCTTCTCACAAATAAAGGAGAAAAGAAGAAAATAACATCTTCTTCAGATTTTGTTCAACCACCCCAAGTATAAGCAGTTTTCTTCCTCTGGGATCATATAACTTTTAGTTTTCACTCCTCTTAGGCTCCTACTCTGGTTGTGTTATAGTTATGTATCTTTTTGTCTTCCCTAGTAGCCTGTAAATTAGTATGTCTCTTTTGTATATTCTTAAGACTTAGTGAATTACCTCATTTCCACTAAAACTTCAATAAATTTTTATGGATTTACTGCAATCAAAGGTAAATAAATCAAGTAAATAGCACAAGATGAGATTTATCAAATTATTTTAAGATAATTATTTTTATGAAATGACACTTTAAAAGTAGAATTTGACTCCTTTTTATTCTATTTGTTGGGGTAACATTCCTTAATAAGACCATGTAGGTGAATTTGTTTATTTTAATCTCCATTCAGCCTTGGCAGTCTCTTTGTTTTCTAACAATCTGCATTTAGTTAACCAGTAAACAGAGGGAATGGGGCTGGGGTTGTGTGACTGCTGAGTTAGCTGTTCTAAAGTCCTCCTTATTCATGGTTTTGGCCCACTAGGGGGCAAGGTAGGCTCAACAAAAGATGACTTTCCTATGGCTCTGAGGGTTGAGCAGTTAAGTCAGGAGATCAATAGCATGTGAACAAGTCAAAGTATAGCAGCAAAAGTGAGGAGATAGTTAACAGTGTTTGTGTAGAGTTCACCTCAGATTTTTGGCTCTGCCACTCTATGTAAACTTCAGAAAGCTGGAGTTAATACTGTAAAAATACATTGTGAGAATGATTCTCTGAGCAGAGGTACAGGAATAAGAATATTACTGGTCATTGTGAGCATGGAAGCTCAACAGTAAACATCGCCATAACCCATTTCAGTTTTATAATTGTTAGGACTAAAATTCCCAAATCTACTGAGCCATAAATTATTCCCATATTCCAAATAACCTACCTTTTCATCTATCTCTGTGAAAGTAGAAGGAACAAAAATAAATGGAAAAGAAGAAAACAGAAGGAAAATAAGAAACAAAAATAGAAGAAAAGAGAGAGGACAATATTTAATTTGACCAGCAAAATGTGATTGGGTCAGAATCAGCTATATGGGTCAGTAGCGTGCCCAAGAGTTGGACAGGAGAGGGGGAGAGGTGGAAATTAAGTCAAAGTGGAAATTATATACAAATTCTATTTTTCATCAAGCAAATTTTGTTGAAGTTATTTTCTCTGCAGATGGTGACCATATGTCTTGGTTTCTAAAACTCTCCTGATGTCAAGAAACTCATTTACTTCTGCCATACACAATGCATGCTATCATGTAGTTTTCCTGTATCAGAATTTTCATGTAACTGAATTCAAAAAGTTCTCTGTCAAACTATGCAATTTAGGAACTGGGTCATTCTTTTTGGGATTCTTCAAGGTTCTACAGAACCCATTGAAACAATGATAATCTAGAAACTATATCCACCCTTCCTCATACACTATTCCACAAACTTCTCTTATATAATGTGTTTTAAGAGAAATCACCAGCTTATACCTTCATTTATTGGAAACATTGACTCCTACAGTCCTGCACTATTTGTATTCACATTTTGGAGAGATGACTGTGCCATCTCACTGGGCCAGTGTGGGTGGAGTTTGCTGTTAAGATGAATGACAGAGCTGAGATGTGATTGGGCCTCAGTGAGTTTGGTGAAACATACTGAGTGCAGGCACAAAATTTGCCTTGGTCCAGGACTCTACTCCCTCCAGAGCAGGGGCAAAGGCACCACAGCACCTTGGCAAGACATCATGGAGAGACACCTGGGGGCTCTGTTGGGGCTTCTGTGGGCCCAGGTTTGCTGTGAGTTCGGGTGTCCCAGATGGGGAGCTGGAGAGTGGTCCACAGCTGACAGAGAAGAGGCCGGCGGGGGGGAGGAGGGCGGAGGGTGAGCTGACACAGAGCTCCACTTTGGTGTTTCTTGGGATGCTGTACCGGTTTGAAAACTACATCAATCACCCCCAGTGACCTCATATGTGTTTGTTTTTCTCTTTCCAAGCAGGGGTGACAGGGATGAACGTGGAGCAGAGTCCTTCAATCCTGATCCTCCAGGAGGGAACCAGCTCTACTCTGAGGTGCAATTTTTCTACCTCAGTGTTCAATGTGCAGTGGTTCCAACAGAATCCTGGTGGCGGCCTCATCAATCTATTTTACATGACTTCAGGGACAAAGCACAGTGGAAGGTTAAGCTCCACACTGAATACTAAGGACCTGTACAGTACCCTGAGCATCACAGCCTCCCAACTGGAGGACTCAGCCACCTATCTCTGTGCAACGAGTGCACAGTGCTGCCAGGTGATCTGCAGCCTGTACCCAAACTGCAGTTGGGCCTGCAGCCCCACCCCTTCCACGGGCAGGCATGTTGCCCCACATTAAGCTATGCACATATTTGGGTTTTCAAATTTATGTTTCAGCATTTTTTTCTCCTAAACTTAGACTCTTCAGTAGTATAATTTCATTTGGTTTCCTGCCCTATTTCTCCCCAGAAATATCTTTCCAGGTAAAAAGCTCTAATATGTAAGCATTAAAACAATTGATAAAGATACCAACATCCAGCCGAAGACGGTTTGGCTCAGTGGATAGAGCGTCGGCCTGCGGACTGAGGGGTCCAGGGTTAGATTCCGGTCAAGGGCATGTGCCTGGGTTGCGGGCACATCCCCAGTAGGAGATGTGCAGGAGGCAGCTGATCGATGTTTCTCTCTCATCGATGTTTCTAGCTCTCTGTCTCTCTCCCTTCCTCTCTTTAAAAAATCAATAAAGTATATTAAAAAAAAAGATACCAACATCCAGATAACAGATCCCCTTGCAGGTAATACATATATAACACATAAATTACTCTGCTGGAAAAGGCTTGGAAAAATATAGCATCATCTAGAAGTAGAAAGAAATGACTCATTTTTTTAGATGACAGATTTTTCTACTTTCAAGGAAAAAGGAAGGAGCCTATGTAATTTTTTTAAAGTTTGTATTAGGCTTGTTGACTCCCGAAAATAACAAGTATAAGAAAAATAATTCGTTTGAAGATCAGGAACTCAATTTAGCTTATCACATATATTATCTATTTCTGTACTTATAACAACCTGTAAATAAGTACTCTTTGTCCTTTCATGCCTGAATAAAGTGAGGATTGTAGATCACAAATGAATTGTATTAACTCACAATATTCCTAAATTAGTGAAGTTTCGGTGACATGAGAAGTTATATTCTGAGCTACCTGGTACGGAACACTATTTTGGGTCACTTAATTTAAATGATTTATATCGATACATTTGTACAACATGTTTACATACATCACTAACAAAAAATATCCATTTAGGTAATTTCTATTTTTAAAAATTAAGTTTACTGGGGTAACATTGATGAATACAATTATAAAAGTTTTAGGTGTACAATTCTATAATATATTGTCTGTATATTGTATTGCATGTTCACCACCCAGACTCTAGTCTCCTTCTGTCACCATATATTTGACCCCTTTACCCTCTTCATCTTCTCCCCAACCTCCTATCCTTCTGGTTACCACCATTCTGTTGTCTGTTTCTGTAAGTTTGTTTATTTGTTTTGTTGGTGCATTTGTTGCTTTCTGGTTTATGTCCCACATATAAATGAAGTCATATGGTTTTTTCCTTTTCCATCTGACATTTTCACTTAACACGATACTCTAAACATCCTTCATGTTATTGCAAAAAGCAATATTTTATAATTTTTATGGCTGAGTAGTATTCCATTTTATCTATGTACCACGACTTCTTTATCCAATCATCTGTTGAAGGACATTCAGGTTGTTTCCATGTCTTGGCTATTGTGAGTGATGCTGAAATGAATATAGGGTTACAGTATCATAGGATTTCACTCATTGGATTTCACCATGTGGAATCTAATGAACAAAATGAACTAACAAGCAATACAGAGACAGAATCATAGAGAGAGAGTATACTGAAAGCTGTGGGAGGGAGTTGGCTGGCTGGTTGGGGTGGAGGAATTGAGCAAAAAAGAAAAAAAGAGAAAAATCTCATGGTCATGGACAACAGTGTAGTGATTATGGGGGAGGGGAAGTAGGGAGAGATGGAGGATGGTGAAGGTGGGATAACTGGTGATGAACAGAGACTTGGGGTGGTGAACACACAACACAGAGTACAGATGATGAGTGGTGGAATTGTGCACCTGAAACTTGTATACTTTTGTTAGCTGGTGTCACCACAATATGTTCAAATAAAGGAAAAAATAGCTCCTACTGAGGAAGACTATAAAAATAATATAAAAAAGTTTTAGAACTTCAAGAACCGTTAAATATCTGATGGTCCAACCTTATTTTACAAAGACAGAGACAAAATCCAAGATGCAAATATGAAACAATTAGTAAATGAGTTGGGAGTAGAAAGAAATTAGATGATCTCACTTCCTCTTTAGCATTCTTTATTCAGCTTCCATCTTGCAGGACCATTCTTCTGAGCAAAGAGAAACTGTGTAATGCAAGCCCAGCTACTTAGATTTCTATAGCCTGGGTCTGGGAAAACATTGTCAATTATTTGAAAGTTAGAATAGAGAATTCCAATTTGTGTAGCTGCTTGATAACTTGGGAAGGAAAGGAGACTAAGGCTGAGCCCCTGTTAGTGTATCAGTAACCAGTCCATCACTCACTGGCTTCTGTAAGAGGAAGTCAAAGGTGATAGTGTCATCTTCAACACACAGATGTATTTCTAAGGACTTTCCTGGAAGTAGCTAATATGTTCATTATCTCAACTGGACATTCCCTGAAGGTAGGATATGAGTATAACAAGAATAAATCACATATTGTCAGCAAAAATTATCATTGGAGTTGGAAGTCTCATGCAGCTAAAAGTCCATGGAGATGCTAGATAAATGCTTTCCAGGTCAACACTTTAACAATAAGTAAAACAATATCCTATGAAGTAATCATGAAACTGTGAGTATGTCCAAGGGATGGCTGTATCTGTGCTATGGTTAATATAAGAAACACTGTTTTTGATATGAATGGTCACTTTTGCACCATTTCATTTAGTCCTGTATGCCATACCTCAAAGGGCAAATATTGACCTAAGTATCTGTCTCTGAAAAGATGAAAATATCCCCAAAGAAGGGTTGAGAAATCATATTGTAGGAAATGAGAGAGAGAATGGAAGATCCTCAAAATCAGGAAGTTTTACCTACATAAAAACATACATTATATGTATTAATTTATATTTGTAGTAGAGGCCAGTGCATGAAATTCATGCACAGGTAGGGTCCCTAGGCCTGGGTAGAGATCAGGGCCAATCTGTGGGGCAACAGGTGGGGTGATCGGGGCCCCTGCTCACATCCGCCTTGGCCTGGTGCTGCCCGCTCACCTGCTCCACCACCTTGCCACAGTCCTGCTCTCATCCAGGGGCCCATAGGGGCAGGCAGCACCTCCACTGCCACTTGCTGTCAGTGCTGCGATGCTGACTCCTGCCACATTCCACACTGCCACCTGGTGATTCGTGCATGCCTAACTCCTGGTTGGTTGAGCTCCCTCCCATGTTGACAATTTACATATTAGCCTTTTATTGTATAGGATATTGATATTATATTCTTCACCACAGCTGTCTTTATAAATCTTTAAAGGTTTGAGATTTGGAAGAAAGATCCAATTTATTTGTAATTCCAGAGGAACAGTGAGTTCAAATCACAGGAAAGGAACTCCACTTCTGGAAATGAGGTAGTCTTTGTTTTCCAGAGACCATTTCTCATGACCAGTTCTTTAGGTTAAGTTTCTGTTTGTCCCTTAGTAGACAGAGGTGATATTAATTTTCCACTAGATTTATTCTCACAGAAATAATTATAAAATTTCAAAAAAATAAAGTGGACAAGAAGGGGTTTTGGCAGAGAAAGATAACTCTGGAAATTCACAGGACTGAGGGACATTATCAATGTCTTGGGGAAAGAACATTGTATTGGAGTTTGAAAACAAAATGATAAGCTATGGAATTTGATCCAGTAATGGCCAGGGGAGTAGAAGTAAATGCTAGAAGAGTGGACCTATACAGTAGAAGAAATTCCATGAAAGATATGAGCCAGTAATTGCATTTTAGGATATACCACCCATTTTTATATGAGAAAATGAAGCCACTTCAAGAATAGACATACATGTGTTTATATTTTCTGAATCTGCATCCTAATTTATTTTTTATCAGAAGCTGTATCCTTTCAATATTTTGAAGAATATAAAACATAGCATTGGAAAAGATTTCTTAAAGCATGTCAGTTTTCTCATTGCAAATCAACCCAATCTCTGGGTCAAATTGTTTCCTATGATTGAAATATAATAACCCATGGAAAATATCCCCCTGCTCCCGTATCATTTAGATTTGAATGTTTTACTTTCCATCAAGGTCATTGTCAATGGAAGATGCCTCATTTTGATGTTGGTACTGTAGGTTCTCTGGGAATAGGAAGGTCACAGGCAAGACCTGCTTAGAGGAGCAGCGTGAGCGAGTAGGCACTTGAAATATCGAGTGATCTCCTCCCTTGTACTCAGCTGTTTGACTTACATGTTCTCTTTTAGAAGAGTTTTTCTTCATAATAGAAAATGATGATGACAGATTTAGCTAAAAAGGAATGTTTTATATTTTCTTTGTTTAAGAGTGCTTTCCTGATTTAAAACATGTAAACCCAGGCCATCGTTGAGCAAATAAATACCAGCAGCTTCTGCCTCTATATAACATATTAACAATGATTCAGTAGTTTGCAAGGATAGAAATCTTAATCTCTACATTCTTCCTTAATCTCTGGTATAAAGTTAATTTGTTTCACTTATTGCTGCCTTTGCATGTCTGAGTCTCTCATAGGAAACAGGGTAAGAGAACATTTAACAGCAAGTTCAGTAGTTGTGAATGTAACCACAGATGGCAATGCATCCACATGTTCAGTGGATGCAGAACATGTGGAGGGTGCATTTTAGTGGATTCTGAATGAACAGGCTTTGGCAGGAGCACATTCTTTTTCTTATTGGCTGGGTAGAATGTGAGAAACCCCTATGATGGTCAGAGGAAAGGATGGACAACTTGGTAACAGCAGTAGCTCCCCTGGCTGTGATTGCAGGTGCACAATTGATCCTAAATGGGAAGAATGATGAAGACGTCCATTGGAGCTTTGTTCATGTTCTTGTGGCTGCAGCTGGACTGTTAATTGAGGGTTTATGGGAAACAGAATATATTAGTGGATATTCTTTAGAAGCCAACACTGGATTTATTAGGTTTCTTAGTTACTGTAGGAAAAGAAAATTCTGAAGCATAATGATTTGGTCACTCTTTTCCTTTCTCTGGCTTTTTCTTTCTGCATAGGGTTCAGTCATGGAGAGAAAGTGGATCAGCATCCTTCTACCCTGTGTGTCCAGGAGGGAAACACTGCTGTTATCACCTGTTCATATTCTGACAGTGTCTCAAACTACTTTCCTTGGTATAAACAAGAACTTGGAAAAGGTCCCCTGCTCATTATAGACATTTGTTCAAATAATGACAAAAACCAAGATGAAAGATTGGCAGTTTCATTGAATAAGATGGTCAAAAATCTCTCCCTGCACATTGCAGCCACTTTCACCATTCCTTTTTGTTATGGTACTGGAAGTGCTTGCCATAGTGATCAGACAAATCCTTGAAACAAAATATCAGCAAAGAAACAGCAATCCTAAATGACTCACTATATCAGATGGAATTAATTGACATCTTCAGAACATTCCACCCCAAAGCCACAGAATATACATTCTTCTTAAGTGCACATGGGTCATTTTCAAAGATAAACCACATATTGGGGCACAGGCAAAGTTTCTTCAAACTCAAGAAGATATAAATCATATCAAGCATCTTCTCAGATCACAATGGCATAAAACTAGAAATCAACTACAATAAAAAATCAAACACCTGGAGGCTAAACAGCATGCTTTTAAACAACGATTGAGTTACCAAAGAGATCAAAGAAGAAATAAAAAAGCTTCATGGCAACAAATGACAATGAAAACACAACAATCCAAAATCTATGGGACACAGTGAAAGCAGTCTTGAGAGAGAAGTTCATAGCTCTACAGGCTTACCTCAAAAAACAAGAAACAATAGTAATAAATTACCTAGCCCTACAACTCAAAGAATTAGAAAGAGAGCAACAAGAAAAGCCCAGCATAAGCAGAAGGAAGGAAATAAATAAAGATCAGAGTGGAGATAAATGACAGAGACCAAAAAACAACAACCAAAAAAAACAAAAAAAACAACAACAAACAATACAAAAGATCAACAAAATCAAGAGCTGGTTCTTTGAAAGGATAAACAAGATTGATGAACCTCTAGCCAGGCTCACCAAGAAGCAAAGAGAGAGGACCCAAATAAACAAAATCATAAATGAAAGAGGTGAAGTAACAACCACTCCCACAGAAATACAAATGGTTATGAAAAAATTCTATGAACAACTCTATTCCAAAAAAAATGGACAACCTAGATGAAATGGACATATTCTTAGAAAAATACAACATTCCAAAACTTAATCAAGAAGAAACAAAAAACCTGAATAGGCTGATAACTAACGAAGAAATTGAAGCAGCCATCAAAAATTTCCCAGCAAACAAAAGCCCTGGTCCAGACGGCTTTCAGGTGAGTTCTACCAAGCATTCAAAGAACTAAAAATTATCCTCCTCAGACTGTTTCAAAAAATTCAAGAGGAAGGCACTCTTCCAAGCTCTTTCTATGAAGCCAGCATTACCCTAATTCCAAAACCAGATAAAGGCACCACAACAAAAGAGAACTATAGCCCAATGTCCTTGATGAACATAGATGCTAAAATCCTCAACAAAATTCTAGCAAATCGGATTCAGCATTACATTAGAAAGATCATACGCCATGACCAAGTGGGATTTATCCTGGGGATGGAAGGATGGTACCATATTTTCAAATCAAAAATCTGATACATCATGTAAACAAACTGAGAGACAAAAATCACATAATCATATCAATCAATGCAGAAAAAGCTTTTGACAAAATCCAACACCCTTTCTTGATAAAAACTTTCAGCAAAGTGGGAATAGAGGAGTCATACCTCAACATAATAAAAGTCTTATATGACAAACCTGCAGCCAACATTATACTCAATGGGCAAAAACTGAACTCATTTCCCCTAAGAATGGGAACAAGACAGGGATGCCTACTTTCACCACTACTGTTTGATATAATACTGGAAGTGCTAGCCATAGCAATCATACAAGAAGAAGAATTACAAGGCATCCAGATTGGAAAAGAAGAAGTAAAACTGTCCTTATTAGCAGATGAAATGATACTTTACATAGAATACTCCAAATACTCCATAAAAAACTACTGGACTGCCCTAACTGGTTTGACTCAGTGGATAGAGCGTAGGCCTGCAGACTCAAGGGTCCCAGATTCGATTCCAGTCAAGGGCATGTACCTTGCTTGTGGGCACAACCTCAGTAGGGATTGTGCAGGAGGCAGCTGATGAATGTTTCTCTCTCATTGATGTTTCTAACTCTCTATCCCTCTCCCTTCCTCTCTGAAAAAAATCAATGAAATATATATAGAAATAAACAAACAAAAAAACTATTGGACCTAATAAGTGAATTTGTCAAAGTAGCAGGATACAAAATTAACAACCAGAAATCTATGGCCTTTTTATACACTAACTAGTAGCCCGGTGCATGAAATTCATGCACATTGAAAGGGAATTAATTAGAGTAACGTAATTTGGACTCACTATCTAATATCAAAAATATGTGAGCGTGAGGCAGTCTGTGTTCTGAAATTCAATGACATGAATTTTAGCTATTATTTTGCCAAGTAAATGGAATTTACAGATATCATTTAAAAGAGCATTCAGCTTAATATTAAAAACTCTGGCTACCAAGTCAGGTCTGTTTTCAACTTTTTGCCAGCGTTGTAAATTGTTTGCAATATCTGCCCATTTGGGGTTGCATGTCATGGTTATGAATAAATTGGGCTTGCCATACTTCATTACAATTGCCATAGCATCCTGCTATCACTGCTGCATATTTCTGGGACTACCCTCAGAAGATGATGGAAGTATTATCATTTTACCAATCGGCACATTGTCATTTTCAGATCTAGATTTGAGATAATCCATCAAACCACTATATTTTTCAACTCTCAACTTAGATTGGTTTGCTTTGATGAAATTTATCCGATTGTCCTCCGTTTTTGAATATGAATCCACGATAAACTGTTGAGTTAATTTTCCTGTATTTAAAACAGGATTGAATGTGTCCCACACAGATAGATGAAATCTATAATACTGCATTTGTGTGACTCGTGTCCTTACATTTTGTCTAGTATTATTGTCGATTACACTGTTGTCTCTGAGTCTTAATGCAATATCTGTTCCCCAGCCTTTTTCACCATGTGGAAAAGCAATAGGATAATCTGTCATTGCATCTAATGTAGGAAACAGGATATTGATTTGTTTCATTTTGGTGGCATTTGGATTATTGGGATCTGGTTTACAATGAATGAGCAAGTCCCTTTCAAAAGGGGGTTCTCCATCTTCGTTTCTGAATAAGACAGCAACCTCAGTTACACGGGGACAATTATATCTACCTGGGTCACTGTTACGATCATATTTAATCACCATTGTTTCTTCTGTGGGAGGAATACCTTTTGCTGCTGCTTCAGATTGGGTTTCCTTTTCTACCTCATGTAACATCTTATATGATTTTGTTAATTCACTTATTTCATGCATGAGGTTGTTGATGTTGATCATGAGTCTTTCTAAGCAGCCCTGGTTTTCTGGCATTGCTAATCTTTTACTTGTAGCTTCGGCTGTATCCAAAATATAGAGTTGAGCAAACTTCTGAGAAACACCATCTGAAGGATGTAAAGTTCCAGTATGGTGATAAACTTGTCCGTGTATTCTAAAACAGTATGGTCCATATCCTGATGGTGATGCAATATTTGCACCCATGAAGCAAAAGCAAAAGAACTATTTATGGGATGAATATTTTCTATGAAATTTTTACTGTCAGAATCTTCATTTGTCATTAATGTTTTTAAATATGCCGGGTTATCTGGAAAATGTATATCATTTGGACAGATTTTCCCTTTGCTACAACATTGAGTAAATTTCCCATTGGATGGATTTTCATCAGAGAAATTTAGTGATAGGCAAAATTCACATAGAACAGTCATTCCACCACAACTATGTTCGAGGATTGCATCCTCATGTACTCCATTTTCACCGAGAAGGCAGTTCCTACCAGTATTGGTAGTACTTGTTGATGATTGTTCTCTAGACATATTCTGTGGTTGCCACCGCCTTCTTTCAACTTCAAAGGCACGTTGGTCTTTAGACATTTTCTGTCGATAACTCCAGTGTTTTTCAGCATCAGAGCGACGTTTTTCCAATAGCTGGTGTTCAGATACATCCTGTCACAGGCACCGCCTTCTTTCAAGATCAGACGCACGCTGCTGCTCTGCAGACACTTTCTGTCGATAATGCCAGCATCTTTTGGCTGCAGAGCTACGTTGTATCAACAGTTGTTCTTTAGACATAGTCCCACCTCTCTACTGTCATGGTCTGAGATGCAGGGGAATGAGAGTCCTGGCTATCAGGCTGCTGAGAACTGTCTGACCAATGGCTGATTCTGTGGGGCTAGGCCTTCCTCCTCCCTGCTGTCAGTTTCCACAGCTGTGATGAGGAAGCTGGGGTGACAGAGAGAGCCTCGCCCTCCAAGCCACCCTCTCTCTCACTCTGATCTATGTCCAGCAGCCTCCTGCTATGCCCAGTCCTCCAAAACTCCTGCTCTCTGCCAGCAAGGTCTTGGGAGCCCACTGGCATGGCTATGGCCTTGCCTCCCAGGGCCGGTGAAGGTCCTGGGAGCCTGCGGGCATGGTTTGGCATGGCAGGCCTCACCTCCCAGCAGGCAATGGTCCTAGGAGCCCATGGCCACTGTGGCCTCATGGGGTTCTTGAAACCTGCATATGCAAATTAATTGCCATCTTTGTCAGGTTAATTTGCATAGTCACTGGGATAGGCTTTTGGGTGTGGCTTGTGGTCATGGCTTGAGCATAGTGGAGGGATGGTTAATTTGCATGTTTCTCTTTTATTATATAGAATAATGAACTCACAGAAAGAGAAGCGGAAAAAAACCCCAATCCCATTTATCATTGCACCAAAAGAATCAAGATACCTACGAATAAACTGAACTAAGGATATAAAAGACCTGTGTTAGGAAAACTACAGGACATTGAAAAAGGAGATAGAGGAAGACATAAACAAATGGAAGAACATACTATGTTCATGAATTGGTAGAATCAACATCATTAAAGTGTCCATACTATCCAAAGCAATCTATAAATTCAACTCAATCCCCATTAAAATACCAATGGCATACTTCAAAGACCTAGAACAAACTCTCCAAAAATTCATCTGGAATTAAAAAAAAACAAATAGCTGCAGCAATTTTGAGAAAGAAGAACAATGTAGGAGGGATGGCAATACCAGATATCAAACTATACTACAAAGCCACTGTTCTCAAAACTGCCTAGTACTGGCACCAGAACAGATATATAGACCAGTGGAACAGAACAGAGAACCCAGAAATTGACACAAGCCAGTATGCTCAATTAATATTTGACAAAGGAGGCAAGAGCATACAATGGAGACAAGACAGTCTCTTCAATAAATGGTGTTGGGAAAACTGGACAGATACTTGCAAAAAAAATGAATCTATATCACCAACTTACACCATACACAAAAACAAACTCAAAATGGCTAAAGGACTTGAATGTAAGATGGGAAACCATAAAAATCCTACAAGACTCCATAGGCAGCAAAATTGCAGACATATGCCGTCGCAATATCTTTACAGACACAGATGCTAAGACAAGAGAGACTAAGGAGAAAATAAACAAATGGGGTTATATCAAAATAAAAAGCTTCTGCTCAGTAAAAGAAACTATCAACAAAACAACAAGAAAGCCCACTGCATGGGAGAACATATTTGCCAATGTTATCACCGATAAGGGTCTAATATCCAACATTTACAGAGAACTCATACAACTTAACAAAAGGAAGATAAACAATCCAATCAATAAATTGGCAAAGGACCTAAATAGACACTTTTCAAAAGAGGACATTCAGAAAGCCAAGAGACACATGAAAACATGCTAAAAGTCACTAATCATCCGAGAGATGCAAATCAAAACGAAAATGAGGTACCATCACATACCTGTCAGAATGGCTATCATCAACAAATCAACAAACGACAAGTATTGGAGAGGATGCGGAGAAAATGGAACACTCGTGCACTGCTGGTGGGAATGTAGACTGGTGCAGCCACTATGGAAGACAGTATGGAGTTTCCTCAAAAAGTTAAAAATGGAACTCCCATTTGACCCAGTAATCCCACTTTTAGGACTATATCCCAAGAAACCAGAAACACCAATCAGAAAGGATATATGCATCCCTATGTTCTTAGCAGCACAATTCACCATAGCTAAGATTTGGGAACAGCCTAAGTGCCATCAAGAGATGAATGGATTAGAAAACTGTGGTACATCTACACAACGAAATACTACACAGCGGTAAAAAAGAAGGAATTCTTATCATTTGCAACAGCGTGGTTGGAACTGGAGAGCATTAAGTTAAGTGAAATAAGCCAGTCAATGAAAGAAAAATACCACATGACCTCACTCATTTATGGACAATAAAGAAAATTATAAACTGTTGAACAAAAATAGATACAGAGGCAAAGCAGCATCTAACAGACTGTCAAACAACAGTGGGAAGGCTGAGGAGGGTCGGGTGGCGGGGGGGAGGTAAGAGATCAACTGAAGGACTTGTGTGCATGCATATAAGCATAACCAATGGACACAAGATACTGGGTGGAAGGGGAGACCGGGGGAAGGTCAATGGGTAAAAAAAAGAGACATATGTACTGCTCTTTGTAATACTTTAGCAATAAAATAAAATGAAAAAATAAAATAAAAAGAGACATGGGTAACTTTGTGAGAGATGCATATGTTCATTATCTTGATTGTGGTTATGGCTTCACAAGTATATAGAAATGTCAAATCTTATAAAATATTTACTTTAAATAGGTGCAGTTTATTTTAATGAAAGTATAGGTTAATAAAACTATTAAAATAAAAAATTAACAAATATCTCCCCTTAAAATTTCTTGTGTGACATAAAATGCAAAATATTTATCCTGTTGGTTCTTATTGGCTTCAAATTATGTGTTTTTTAAAAAAGTATGCATAACTACTTTCTATACCCATGTGTTGCATCATTTATTTCAACCAAGCACCATCCCCACTTATTTTGTTTTTCTCCTTGTACATCACAATAGAAGTTTGTAGATGCTTTTTCAGAATTCCTTTCTAGCATAGTTTTGTGGCAGGTTTTGACATAATTATCTGGGCCTGAATTTCTTAAGTTCACATCTGGGAGACTATTCACACATAGTGCAGGCTGGGACCTTCACCCCATGAGAGTGTGGCCAGCCTGGGTGAGGCGCTGAGGGCTGTTTTCAGGCTGGCAAACCCCCTTCAGGGTGGGGGCCCCATTGGGATGCCTGGCCAGCCTGGGTGAGAGGCTCATGGTGTAAATCCTAGATATCTGCTTTACTCCATTTAAGGAGGTGCTGAAAAAAAAATGAAATAAAGGAGGGGCTGGGAGCTTGGGTATCCAGGGGCCGTGGCCAGTCTGAAAATAGCCATCAGCCCCTCATCCAGGCTGGTCACACCCTCAAGGGATGAGGGTCTCTACTGGGGGGCTTGACTAACCTGCAAACAGTCCTCAGCCCCTCACCCAGGCTGGTCAGGCACCCCAGAGGGACCCCCACCCTGATCCGGGACACCCTTCAGGGCAACCCAGCCAGTCCCCACCCTGCACCAGGCATATATAAAAGGGTAATATGCAAATTGACTCTAACAGCAGAACAACTGGGAATGACTGGCCACTATGACACACACTGACAACCAAGGGGCAGACGCTCAATGCAGGAACTGCCACCTGGTGGTCAGTGCGCTCCCACAGGGGGAGCTCTGCTCAGCCATTAGCCAGGCTGGCGAATGCCAGCACAGCAGTGATGGTGGGAGCCTCTCCCGCCTCCTCAGCAGCGCTAAGGATGCCCAACTGAAGCTTAGGCCTGGTCCTCACTGGCAAGTGGACATCCCCCGAGGGCTCCTGGGATGCCAGAGGAATGTCTGACTGCCATCTTAGGCCCATTCACCTGGAGAGCAGGCCTAAGCCAGCAGGTGAACATCCCCCAAGGGTTCCCAGACTGTGAAAGGGCACAGGCCGGGCTGAGAACACTCCCCCCCGCCCGAGTGCACAAATTTTTGTGTACTGGGCCTCTAGTTTAGTTATAAATTTGGTTTAGTACTGGTGGAGATGAGTGTAACAGCCACTACTCTGCAGCCACCTTGGATTCATTAAACATTCTTAAGATCTAGTAAATTATCCCCTTTACACGAAAACTTTAATAAATGTTTATGGATTTATTTCAAATTAAGGTAAAGAAAACAAGTAAGGAGCACAACATGAGTCTTACCAAAGTATTTTAAGGTATTAATTTTCATAAAATGATATTTTAAAAGTAAGATTTGGTTCATTTATTATCCCCATTCAATCTAGTTAGTTACTTTGTTTTCTGTTTGCATTTCCTTCATCAGGAAACATAAAGTGAATGGTGCTGGGGGTTGTGTGACTACTGAGTTAGCTGGTCTGAGGTCCTCTATATTGATGTTTTTAGCCCACAAGGGGGCACTGTAGGCTTTTCATTAATGACTTCTTATGGTACCAGCAGGTTGAACAGTTAAGAGAGGAGGAAAAAGAGCATATGAGCCAGTCAAATTATAGACAGCAAAGAGGATGAAGGGGGAGGAGGAAGAGACAGTGTTTGTGTGAAGTTCATCTTCGTTTTTCAGCTCTGCCACTTTATGTAAATATCAGAGAGCTGGAGTCCCTACTTTATAAATCCATTGTGATTCTCTGAGCAGAAATACATGAATAAGAATGTTACTGGTCATTGTGAGCATGGAAGCTCAACAGTAAATATCTCTGTAACCTGTTTTCATTTTTTAATTGTTAGGATTAATGTCCCAAAACCCACTAACCTGGAAAAGTATTGCATTATCACAAATATACGACCTTTTTGTATATCTCCATGAAAGTAAGTGCAACAAGAATTAAGAGAAGATAGAGGAAAACATAAGGAACAAAAATAGCAGAAAAGGGAGAAGACATTTAATTTAATCAGTAAAGTGTGGTTGGAGCAGGGTCATCTATGTGGATCAGCAGGGTGCTCAGGAGTTGGACAGGAGAAGGGGAGAGGTGGAAAGTAAGTCAGAGTGCACCTCATAACATATCTAATTTATCACAAAGCCAATTGGACTTATTTTTAGGTCGATGGTGACTATATGTTTTGTTTTCTAGAACTCTCCTGATTTCAAGAAAATCATTTACTTCTGCAATACACAGTACATGCTGGGATAGTATCCTTTATCAGAATTTTCACTTAACTGAATTCTCTAATTTTTTGTCAAACTATGCAATTTGGGAAACGAGGTTACTCTTCCTAGGACTCTCCAAGGTTCTTTGTAACCTACTGAGAAATTGATTATTTCAGAAACATACCCTCTTCCTCAAACACTAACCACAAACTTATCATACATAAGTGTTTTAAGGGAATAAAAAGTTTTATATCTTCATAAATTGTATATATTGCCTCTTAACTTCATACACTGTTTGTACCCAGAATTTTGGAGAGATGACTGTGCCATGTCACTGGGCCAAAGTGGGTGGAGTTTGCTGTTAAGATGAATGACAGAGCTGAGAGGTGATTGGGCCTCAGTGAGTCTGGTGAAACATACTGAGTGCAGGAACAAAATTTGCCTTGGCCAGTACTCTACTCCCTCCAGATCAGGGGCAAAGGCACCACAGCAACTTGGCAAGACATCATGGAGAGACACCTGGGGACTCTGCTGGGGCTTCTGTGGGCCCAGGTTTGCTGTGAGTTCGGGTGTCCCAGATGGGGAGCTGGGGAGTGTTCCACAGCTGACAGTGGGGGCTGGAGGAAGGGAGAGCTGACACAGAGCTCCTAGACAGTCCTATTTGGGTGTTTCTTGGGATATTTTACAGGTCTAGAAACTGCATCATTCATCCCAGTGGCATTATTTGTGTTTGTTTTTCTCTTTCCAAGCAGGGGTGACAGGGATGAACGTGGAGCAGAGTCCTTCAATCCTGAGCCTCCAGGAGGGAACCAGCTCTACTCTGAGGTGCAATTTTTCTACCACAGTGACCAATGTGCAGTGGTTCCAACAGAATCCCGGGGGCGGCCTCATCAATCTGATTTATTTAGCTTCAGGGACAAAGCACAGTGGAAGGTTAAGCTCCACACTGAATACTAAGGACCTGTACAGTACCCTGAGCATCACAGCCTCCCAACTAAAGGACTCAGCCACCTACCTCTGTGCAGGGAGTGCACAGTGCTGCCAGTTGATCTGCAGCCTGTACCCAAACTGCAGCTGGGCCTGCAGCCCCACCCCTTCCACGAGCAGGCGTGTTGCTCCCATATTAGGCTTTGCACATCTTTGGGTTTTCAAATGTATGTTCCAAAACTTTTTTCTGTCCTAAAAATAATACTCTTCAGCTCTGTCATTCACCTTTTTTTTGGCCTTATTTCTTCCATGAAATCACTTTATAGGTATAAAGCTCTAATATGGAACCACTAAAACAACTGATAAACATATCAGTATCTAATTTCTTGTCAAAGCAGGTCCCCTTGCAAGCAACAAAGAAATGACATACAAATTACTCTGCTGAAAAAGGTTTGAAAAATACATGGTGGTGAACAAGCAGAGAGATATGAGTCAGTTTTTCAGTTAACTGCAGGTGGTTCTACTTGTAAGGCAAAAGGAAGGAGCCTGTGTAATGGTTTTTAAATTTTTTATTAGACTTATCCTCCCAGAAATACCAAATATAAGAAAAATAATTTTATTGAATGATGGTCACTCAATCTAGATTATTACATATATTATCTATTTCAGTACTGAATAACACTGTAAATAAATACTCTCATTTCACACATGGATAAAGTGAGGGTTGTAGTGGATAAGTGACTGGTTTGAACCCAAATCATTAATAAATTTTTGAAGCTGGTATAACATGAGCGGTTATAATTTGTGCAACCTGTTATTGAATACTCTATTGCATCAATTATTTTGATCAATAAATTTGTACAATGTGTTTATGTATATTACTAACAAAAGTATCCATATGGGTCATTTCTTTTAATCTTCATCTGAGGACACGTTTTTATCCTCAGAAATAGAGGAAAGGAGAGAGAAACATCAATGTGAGAGAGAAACATAATCAGTTGCCTCCCATATGTACTCTGACCTGGGATCGAACCTACATCCTTTTCGTGTATGGGATGATGCTCCAACCAATAGAGTCAGCTGGTCAGTGATTAAATTACACTTATTAAGGTGACATTAGTTATTCACATTATATAAATTTCAGGTGTACAATTTTATAATATACTAGAGTCCTGGTGCACAAAATTTGTGCAAGGGGGCAGGGGAAGTCCCGCAGCCTGGCCTGCACCCTCTCACAATCAAGGACCCCTCTGGGGACGTCCAACTACCGGTTTAGACCCAATCCCTGCAGTTGGACGTCCCTCTTGCAATCCAATACTGCTTGCCCCTAACCATTTGCCTGCCTGCCTGATTGCCCCTAACCACCTCTGCCTGCCTGCCTGCTCACTCCTAAGTGCTCGCCTGCCTGCATGATCACTCCTAACTGCTGGCCTGCCTGCCTGATCTCCCCTAACTGCAGGCCTGACTGTCTGATCATCTCTAACCACTCTGCTGCCTGCCTGATCACCCCTAACTTCTTGCCTGCCTGCCTGATCATCCCTAACCACTCTGCCTGACTGCCTGATTGCACCTATGTGCCTCTGCCTCGCCCCTGCTACCACGCTTTGTCCGGAAGGTCATCCAGAAGGACGTCTGGAATGATTTCTGGCAGGTCATTTGGCTGTCTGGTCTAATTAGCATATTACACTTTTATTATTATAGAATATATATATATATTCAGCATATCAGCCATGGTGGTAGGGTACCTTTAATAAATATCTGCTTCCAGAAAGCCCAAGCAATAAAATTGGGGGGAAAAACTGTCCTCAAAAATGTTCCTGCCATTTTTTAGCAATTCAGGTTGTATTGCCTGCCTGTGTAAGACTCACTTTTAATCATGTTCACATCATTGGTCCCCCGTAGGTTTGTATCATCTGTATATTGCATTGTGTTCTAACCTTCCAAAGCCTAATCTTCCTTCAGCATCATATATTTGACTCCTTTACCCTCTTCATTCTCCCCAAACCCCCTTTCCCTCTGGCAATCACCATACTGTTGTCTATTATATTTTGGTTTGCTTTATTTGTTGTTTTCTGTTTTCTGTCCTACATATGAGTGAAGTCAATGTTTTTGTCCATTTTCATCTGACTCAACTCATTTAGAATGATACTCTCACCATCCATCTACCAAGTATGTTGTTCCATATGGCAGTATTTCATCATTTCTATGGTCCAAAACATTCCACTGTACATGATTACCACAAATTCTTTATCCAATCACCCATCAAAGGAACTTAGGTTGTTTTCATGTCTTGGCTATTGTGAGTAATGCTGAAGTGAACATAGGGGTACATGCCTGTTTATGAATAAATATTTTTAAAAATTTCGGGTAGTTACCCAGAAGAGGGATTGCTAGGTCTTATGTTAGCTCTGTTCTAAATACTTTGAGGAGTCTCCATAATGTTTTCTATAGAGGCTGCATCAATTTATATTCCCAGCAGCAGTGTACAAGGGTTCCATTTAGGGCATTTCTAAGCAGCTCCTTGTATAGAAGATCTTATGGAAATTTTCATTTTGTTTTATTAAAATACATAACCCTTCTTGCATTTTAAATAAATTTTTACTCATGATTTTGTAACAGCACTCACAGTTTGGGAAAGGGAGCAGAAAACTTCCAGGATTAACCTAAAATATTCCCTATCTGTTACAGTCAGTGATAAAGACTTCTGGCCACCAAACCTGAAGTTTAAACTTGCATGTGGAATAATTCAATGCAAAATGAATTTCAAACTGTACCATCTGGCATAGATAGGAATGACTGGGACCCTGAAAATTAACATGAAGATATAAGGGCAGACTTCAGTGAAGCTGGAAGCTGTGAGCCATGTGGTAGCAGAAAGAACCCAGCCCTTGGTTTAAGGCTCCTTGATCACTGTCTTGAAATTCTTAATTTAATTTTGTACTGGTGCTTTTATTGATTTTTTTTTTACAGAGAGGAAGAGAGAGAGATAGAGAGTTAGAAACATCGATGAGAGAGAAACATCGATCGGCTGCCTTCTGCACACCCCCTAACTGGGGATGTGCCCACAACCAAGGTACATGCACTTTACCGGGGTCAAACGTGGGACCCTTCAGTCTGCAGGCCGATGCTCTATCTACTGAGCCAAACTGGTTAGGGCTGTACAGGTGCTTTTAAAGTTCCATCAACTTATGGGATGGAACATGTGTGTGAGCAAAGGAGATACATGGGGCAGCAGGACACAAGACAAGAACACGCACAGGCTCAGGTTCACGGTCACAGCAGGGAGTGTCCGAGCTAAGCAGCTGTCAGGGCCACCTGTTGGGCCTCTGCATGCTCTCACCATCCCGGGCTTTGACATGCAGCGAAGGGGAGCAGTAAACTTTGTTGGTCATTGACTACAAAATGAAAGTGTATACATTTAGAGAAGGTGGGGAGGGTGAATCGGAGGTAATCAATCAAAGACGTTGTATGCATATATGCATAAACCATGAACATAAACAATAAGGTGCTGAAGGCCTGGGGCAGGGGGCAGTGGCTGGATGGAGAAGGACAATGAGGGAAAAAGAGTCCATATGCAAAACTTTCAACAATCAAGAATTATTTTTTTAAAAGTGTATATAAGGACACTTCAATAAAGCATTTTGGAAGTTCCTTACAACACTGAGTACAGTCTTACCATACAACCTAGTAATGGTGTTCCTGGGTTTTACCCGAAGGAGTTGAAAAGTTATGTCCACACAAAAACTTACCCATCAGTGTTTTTAGCCCCTTTATACTAAGTTGCCAAAACTTGGAAGCCTCCAATATGTCCATCAATAGTTGAATGGGTAAATGAATGCTGGTCCATCCAAACCATGTAGTATTATCCTATCTAATAAAAGAGAAACATAGTAATTAGCCATAAATCCGCTACTCTTCCCATTGGCTAATCAGGGCGATATGCAAATTAACTACCAGAAAAGATGGCGGCAGGCAGCCATGCACTGAAGCAAACAGGGAGGCTTGCTTGCTCCAGTGACTGCGAACTCCAACGTTCCCCGACTGACTTGCCAGCCTCTCAGCTGCAACTCTAAGCAACTATGTTGCAAATATAGAAGCTAAACAAAACCCCAGAAACCTGCTTTAGTCAGCCGGGCTTCAGCCAGCCAGACCGCAACATTGTATCAAATACAGAAGATAAACAAAGGCCAGAAACCTGCTTTCAGCAGCTGAGGCCTCAGAGCTAAAGCTGGCCCAGAATAAAAAAAGAAAAAAGAAAAAAAGTAGCAGTTGGGAGCTTCAGTGTCCCACCAGCCTAAAAATGGTCCTCAGCCCCTCAGCCGGACTGGCCAGGCACCCCAGTGGGGACCCCCACCCTGATCCATGACACCCTTCAGGGCAAACCAGCCAGCCCCCACCCGTGCACCAGGCCTCTATTCTATATAGTAAAAGGGTAATATGCCTCCCGGCACCAGCACCGGGATCAGCGGAGCCACGAGGCCTCCCGGCACTGGGATCAGCGTGACAGAGGGCAGCGCCCAAACCCTCTGATCACCCTGCGGCTCTGTGTGTGACAGGGGGCGGGGCCACAACCTCCCTATCCGCCTTGCTTTGTTTGTGACAGGGGAAGGTGCCCCAACCCCTGATCAGCCCTGCTCTGTGCCTGATAGGGGGGAGCTGCCCAACCCCCTGATCGGCCCTGCTCTGTGTGTGACAGGGTGCGGCGCCCCAACCCCGCCCCCCACGGGTCCTGCTCTATGTGTGACGGGGTAGAGCCATAACCTCCCCATCGGCCCTGCCCTGAGTGTGACAGTGGCAGCGCCCCAACCCCTTGATCTGCCCTGCTCTGTGGGTGACAGGGGCGGTGCCCCAATTCCCCTATCGGCCCTACTCTGTGAGTGACGGGGGGAGCTCCTCAACCCCCTGATGGGCCCTGCTCTGTGTGTGACAGGGGGAGCTCCCCAACCCCCTGATCGGCCCTGCTCTGTGTGTGACAGGGTACGGAGCCCCAACCCCTGATAGGCCCTGCTCTGTGCGTGACAGGGGGTGGCGCCGCAATCTCCCTATCGACCCTGCCTTGAGTGTGACAGGGGGTGGTGCCCCAAACCCCAATCGGCTGTACCCTGAGCATGAATAGGGGTGGCATCGCAACCTCCTGATCTGCCCTGCTCTGTGCATGACAGGGGGTGGTGCCCCAACTCCCCAGTCGGCCCTGCTCTGAGCCCGACCAGGGGCTGCACCTAGGGATTGGGCCTGCCCTCTGCCACCCGGGAGAAGGCCTAAGCCAGCAGGTAATTATTTCCTGAGGGGTCCCAGACTGCGAGAAGGCACAGGATGGGCTGAGGGACCCCCTCTTCCCACCGAGTGCACAAATTTTTGTGCACCGGGCCTCTAGTTAAATACTAAAAGGAAATGAACTATCAAGCCATAAAAAAACAGGGAAAAGTAAAATGTATATTACTGAATAAAGAAGCCAACTGGAAAAGGCCACGTCCTATATGATTTCAACCACATGACATTCTGGATAAGTCAAAACCATGGGGACAGTAAAAAGAACAGTGGTTGCCAGGGGCTAAGGGAAGCTGGAGGGATGACTAGGAAGAGCACAGATAATTTGTTGGTTGGTGAAATTAGTCTCTGTGCTGCAATAATGATGGATACATGTTATTATACACTAGAGGCCCAGTGCACAAAATTCATACACAGGTAGGGTCCCTAGAGGCTGCCAGCTACTGCTGGGGCCTCCCTTCCCCCAGTTTGCCAGTGGGCACAACCCCAGTTGAACTCCCAGTTGAACTCCATGTTGAGGGGACAATTTTCATATTAGGCTTTTATTATATAGGATTTGTGTAAATCCACAGAAGGTACAACACAAAGAGTAAACCTCATGATAGTACACTATGAACTTTGGTGATCATAATGCGTCCATGTAGGCTTATCAATTGTTAGAAATATACCACTCTTGTGGGGAAGTTCATAATGGGGGATGCTACATGTATGTGGGGGGAGGAGGTACATTGGAAAAATCTGTACCTTTTTCTTAATTTTTCTCTGACCCTAATGACTGGGGGAATAAAAAAAGGCTCCACCCACTGTTGGAAGCTTCTGCCCAGCTTGCATTGCCTATAGCAGAACCTGCATCATACCTTTATCTGTAGCCTTCCCTTAGGTCTTAAGGATCCCGACACTTTACGGTGGACGTCAGACTTGGTGGAACCGCAATTATGACGGTGGGGAAGAGCAGCAAGATGCTGTAGCACATCGACTACCACATGCACTGCAACCTGCAGGACGGACGCATCTTCATCAGCACCTTTAAGGCCTTTGACAAGCACATGAACTTGATCCTCTGTGATTGTGACAAGTTCAGGAAGGTCAAACCAAAGACTGCGAAGCAGCCCGAGTGAGAAGAGAAGCGGGTTTTAGGTCTGGTGTTGCTGAGCGGGAGAACCTGATGTCCATGACTGTGCAGGAACCTGCCCCCAAAGATACTGGGATCTCTCGTCTACCTCTTGCAGGATCTGCAGGAGGCCCTGGGGTTGGCAGGGGGGCTGGAAGAGGAGTACCAGGTCGTGTTCCTATTCCGCAGGGTCCTGCGGGATTAGCAGCCCTGTCCGAGGGTTTTGGGGAACCTCCCACAGGTAACGACTCCACAGAGACGAAGCACTGTTGCAGCTGCCCTGTTGAGGCCACTGCAAGCATTACTGGAGCCCCAACTCAGTAGCACCAGGTTGGGCAGCTCCCTCCTTCAGGCATTATGACTCCTCCACCTGGTATGAGACCACCCATGGGCCCACCAATTGGGCTTCTCCCAACTCAAGGGACACTGTTAGGCATGCCTCCTCCATGAATGAGGCTCCCTCCTCTCCTTCCCCCCTTAGCCCCTCCCCCCATCAGAGGTCCATCTCCCCCAGGAATGTGTCTACCAAGACCCTAGGATACTGTTGTCCTTAGCCTCTCTTTTCCTGCAGTGCATCTCGTGAAACTGTGTAGAGTGTTTGTAAGCTCCTGTCCTCTCTTTGCTGCATTAATATTTGCTAATAAATGCATAGAGCAACAACAACAACAACAAACACCCCAAAACACATTAAAATCATACTTACATAAAACTGATTTGCATGAAGAGTTAAAGCTTTTCAGAAAACTGGATTCACTAAAAACACATTACCTAATGGCACTTTTCCCACTCTTTATTTTACTTTTAATTGAATTTATCGGGGTTACTTTGGTCAATGAAGGTATATAGGTTTCAAGTGTACAATTCTACAATACATCATCTGCACATTGCATTATGCACTTATCATCCAAAGACTAGTCTCCTTCCATCACCGTTTATCTCCCCATTTACCATATTCCACCTGCTCCCAACCGTCATCCCTCTGGTAATTACCGTACTGTTGTCTGTGTCCCTGAGTTTTTTTCTTAATCCTTTCACCTGTTTCATCCAGTCCCCCTCCCCTCTGATAGCTGTCTGTCTGTTTCTGTATCTATGAGTCTGCTTCTATTTTGTTTATTTTGTTCACTAGATTCCACATATAAGTGAAATCATATGGTATTTGTCTTTGACTATCTTATTTCACTTAGCATAATACTCTCTAGGTCCATCTATACTGTTGCAAAGGTAAGATTTCCTTCTTTATGACTGAGTAATATTCCATTATATATACATATGTATCACAGCTTTTGTATCCACTCATTTACTGATGGGCACTTAGGCTACTTCCAAATATTAGGTATTGTAAGTAGCACTGTAATGAACATAGGGTGCATATATTCTTTCAAGTCAGTGTTTTGGGTTTCTTTGGTTATATTCCAAGAAGGGGAATCAGTGGGTCATAAGGTAGTTCCATTTTTAAATTTTTAAGGAAACTCCATACTGTTTTCCAAAGTGGCTGCACCAATCTACATTCCCAGCAACAGTGCATGATGGTTCTCTTTTCTCTACATCATTGCCAACACTTGTCATTTGTAGATTTATTGATGATAGTCATTTTGACAGATGTGAGACCATAAAAATTCTAGAAGAAGACACAAGCAGTAAAATTGCAGACATTTCTTGCAGCCATATTTTTTTTTACTGATACAGTTCCTTGGGCAAGGGAAACAAAAGAAAAATAAACAAAGGAGACTACATCAAGCTAAAAGTTTTTCCATAGCAAAGAAAACCATCATCAAAATGAAAAGACAATCCACTGAATGGGAGAACATGTTCACCATGATACATCTGATAAGGACTGGCTGGGAATTTTGAACAGATAAATTAACTTTGTAAGGAAAAATGGCAGATGGCATAATGCAATTAGGTTGTTTTAGAAAGTGTTTCTTGCTTTGCATCTTAATAAGCTCATTCTCCTTCTCTAGGTTGTCCTAGTTGTGGAGGTTAAAAAAAATTTTTTTCCATACAGGTTCTATGTGATATGCTATAGATATACATAGAAGAAATAAGTTTCCAGAGGAACATCCTGTTTACCCCTGATTAGCCATGAAGCCACTTTAATCTCACTGTCTGTGAAGATTTTTACACTTGGTGTTAATGTCCCATCTTACTATGGACATCTAGATCCATCCCTGATCTTATAGGAGAAATGGAAACACAAATAGAACCTTACCCTGAGGATCTTGTCTCTGTCACTGAACAGGCACCAGGGCTGGTTAGGGGAAACCTCAGACCCACTAGATTACATGTGAATGTGAAAATCGTCTTAGGGTTCCATGATGCAGTACAATTTCTCAACACTCACATACCCTCTACATTACATGCAACCAGTCTTCAATAAATATTTCTCTGTTAAATAGCATGAAAGAAATTTCAGAGTTTTAAGAGCCCTTAAATATCTGCTAGTCCAACCTGATTTTATAACAGAAACTAAATCTAAGGTGCCAATAGGAAACAATTAGATAGTAAATGAGCTGGGAATAGAAAGAAATTGGACTTTCTCATTTTCTCTTCAGCAATATTTCCCTTTCTTCCTTCTTGAAGTAGCATATTTCTGAGCAAAAAAGGAACTGTCTAATGCAAGCCCAGCTACTACGATCTCTGCAGTCTGGTTCTGGAAAGGCCATGATCAATCATTTGGCCATTGGAATAGAGAATTCCAATTATTGTAAACTAGTAACCCGGTGGAGAGACCAAGATGGAGGCATAGGTAAACACCAGAGACTGCTGCCGCAAACAACCACTTCAAAAATACAACTAAAAGACAGAACGGACATCACCCAGAACCACAGGAAGGCTGGCTGAGGAGAGACTCTTCAACTAGAAGGAAAGACAACAGCATACTGAGGCTCAGAGGAGGCGCAGTGTGGAAAATATAAAGGTGCGGTGGTGCGCGTGGAGCCGGCTGGTGGCTGAGGGCGCGGTTGTTGTTTTCAATCAGGAGGGAGTCTCAGACTCTGAGCTCCAGATCCGGGCGAGTCTCTAGGGACTCAGACTCAAACGGGAGAAGCGGGATTGTCTGGCATCATTTGGAACGTGAGTGCAGCTTTCTCTCTGAGGTTTGCAGCAGTTGCTGGGGTTCTGAGAAGCAGAGCCTCTGGGAACGGGACTGTGAGCAGCCATTACTGCTCCCTCCGTCCGCCCTGTTGATCCCGCCCCGCCCAAGCCTTGCACAGAGCCATTTGCCGGATCGCCTCAGGCAAAGGCTAGATTAGCACCTCTCCAGAGGACAGAAGTTTTCCCGACAGACACAGCAGATTCTCACAGCCAGGCGGCCTGGTGGTCAAATCCCTCTAGTATTAACTACAACAATCAAGGCTTAACTAGAACAAGACTGCGCACAAAGACCACAAGGGGGTGCACCAAGAAAGCAAAAAAATGCGGAGACAAAAAAACATGACAGAAATGGAGGATATAGAGCTAAAAAACGCAATTTTGAGGGCTTGCAATAATGTGCTAGAAGCTGCCAATAAACTTGATGAGAGCCTCAGGAAAACTAATGAGACCCTCGATGCTATGATAAAGAAACAACTAGAAATTAAGCATACACGGACTGAAATAAAGAATATTATACAGACACCCAATAGCAGACCAGAGGAGCGCAAGAATCAAGTCAAAGATTTGAAATGCGAAGAAGCAAAAAACACCCAACCGGAAAAGCAAAATGAAAAAAGAATCCGAAAATACGAAGATAGTGTAAGGAGCCTCTGGGACAGCTTCAAGCGCACTAATATCAGAATTATAGGGGTGCCAGAAGATGAGAGACAGCAAGATATTGAAAACCTATTTGAAGAAATAATGGCAGAAAACTTCCCCCACCTGGTGAAAGAAATGGACTTACAGGTCCAAGAAGCGCAGAGAACCCCAAACAAAAGGAATCCAAAGAGGACCACACCAAGACACATCATAATTAAAATGCCAAGAGCAAAAGACAAAAAGAGAATCTTAAAAGCAGCAAGAGAAAGAGACTCAATTACCTACAAGGGAATACCCATACGACTGTCAGCTGATTTCTCAACAGAAACTTTGCAGGCCAGAAGGGAATGGCAAGAAATATTCAAAGTGGTGAATACCAAGAACCTACAACCAAGATTACTTTATCCAGCAAAGCTATCATTCAGAATTGAAGGTCAGATAAAGAGCTTCACAGATAAGGAAAAGCTAAAGGAGTTCATCACCACTAAACCAGTATTAGACGAAATGCTGAAAGGTATCCTTTAAGAAGAGGAAGAAGAAAAAGGTAAAGATACAAATTGTGAACAACAAACATGCATCTATCAACAAGTGAATCTAAGAATCAAGTGAATAAATAATCTGATGTACAGAATGAACTGGTGATTATAATGAATCAGGGACATAGAAAGGGAATGGACTGACTATTCTTGGGGGGGAAAGGGGAATGGGAGATGCGGGAAGAGACTGGACAAAAATCGTGCACCTATGAGGACAGTGGGTGGGGAGTGAGGGCGGAGGGTGGGGCGGGAACTGGGAGGAGGGGAGTTATGGGGGGGAAAAAAAGAGGAACAAATGTAATCTGAACAATAAAGATTTAATAATAATAAAAAAAACTAGTAACCTGGTGCATGAAATTTGTACACATTAAAAGGGAATTAATTAGCAGAAATATTTTAATATTGCTATTTGCCCTTTCTCTATAATAGAAGTGTGAGAGGTGAAAAAAAATTAGTAAAATACATATGAAAATAATATATAAATTTATTAATAAATAAACAGTAACAACAGGATATAACAACAGAGGCATGATATAAAAACAACAAAAACATGATATGAAAACAACAAAAACATGATATAAAAAAAATGATGCAAACAATGACTGATAAAGTGATTAAACTTATTCTAATATCTCCCTGTACACCACATTAAGAGTGAACACACTTTCAGAGTGCTTGACTAATTTCCCTTGTGATGAAGTATTTAGAACTTTAATGTCACATGCTCTTCAAACTCAAGAGACAGCAACATATAACTTACCATGTGCGAAAACGGGTTCAGGTAGGAATATGCCTACTCTGTCTAGAGTTTGTTCTTGTGATGTATTAATAGTCATCGCAAATGCTGGCATCACGGGAAACTGTCATTGAATCAATTTAAATGGAAGGTCAGTGTCGGATGGGGACAAATTAATTCTTGGAATCAGAACAACCTCTCCCTCTGCAGATCCTGTTAATACTTCAGCTTCAATAATGTTAGGTCGTAATGTTTTGATAATAAATCTGGCACCATTACAAAGACCCCATTTACTATTAAGATTTCTCAGTAGCATGATGATTGCACCAACTTTCAATTTTAATTTCTGACACAGCTTTCCCGAAAGAGTAATACTATTAAGAAATTCGATGGGAAATTTTCCTTTTCAGCATCATCTGTTGAATCAATGGAATCGTCACTCAAATATGTGTGAAAATCTCCATTGAGTATATCCGAAATTTCTTCATTTAATTTTTGAACGTGCTCATTTTTGGACAAAGAATTGCACGTTTAGATATATTTTTAATATTATCTATAGGTATAGTATTTCCAAAGGTAGCTTCAATAATAGATCCATTACAAATCATTTCATAGGGGATTTCAATAATATCCATTCCTAAATGAAAACTGCTATCAAGTTTGCTATCTCCAAGTTTTACTAACCATCCACTATAAGCAGAATCCTCTGATCTCATATTTGTTGTAAGAGACAACTTTCTGAAACATCCCCAAACATTACAGTACTTTAAACTCATTTGTACTATGGCCGATCACATAGCATGCGGTACAATACTGAGACATTGTTGAAAATCTCCTACAAGAAGGAGAACTTTCCCACCAAATACAACATTCAAATTCATAATTTCTCTTAGTAATCTGTCTATGGCATTTATAGCATGACTAGATGCCATGGTGCATTCATCAATAATGAGAAGTTGGGCCTTTTTAATAGTTTTAGCAACTTCACTGTTTATATCGAGTCTAGAAATTGAAGTTTCATTTAATGGAATCAGTAATTTATATTGGAAATGAAAGGTGCTTCCACCAGGAAATGAATTTGCAGCAATTCTTGTAGACTCTGTGGGTAAAGAGTACCACCAGGACCTCTAATATAATGTATTAAAACTTTATACAGATATGCAGGTGAATAGGATTCCTAGCTGGCAGGCCCCTGACAGCAAGCTGGCCACCTTTCGATTCTGTGAGGAATGGGGCTTCCTCCTCCCTCCTGTCAGGGTCCAGGGTGAAGGTGAACGGGGCTCATGGCTGGCAGGCCACTGACAGCAAGCTATCCAACAGTGGATTCTGTGAGGAATGGGGCTCCCTCCTTCCTACTGTCAAGGTCTGGTTTGAAGGCTGGCCACGCCCCCTGTTGGGCCAGACCCAGAGTTCTACCAGGCTGTGGCCTCCTCCTCAGCAACCCAGGACTGACTGCTGCTGGGCTCTCCTGGCGCTCTGGGGGTGGGTTCTTCCCTCAGACCTCACGAGAAACAGCTCAGGGAGGGTGCAGTCCTCTGCAAAGTGACCCAGGACTCTGGGTCCATGCTCTGAGGGTCAGTTCCTGCCTCAAACCTGGCCCTTACTGGAAACAGCTCCAGGAAACAGCTCGGGGAGGGCACAGCCATTGCCAAGACAACCCTGCAGGACTGACTTCCTTCTGGTTGATCGAGCCTCGGTCGTGATGTTACACCCAAGGTTTTTATATAAATAGATAGATGTTTGACACGTTGGTCAGGAAAGGAGACTAAAGTTGAGCCACTATTACTGTATCAGTAGCCAGACCATCACTCACTGGCTTCTGTAAGAGGAAGCCAAAGGTGATGGTGTCATCCTCAACACACACAGATGTATTTCTAAGGACTTCCCTGGAAGTAGTTCATATATTTGTTACCCCAAGTGGACATTCTTTGAAGACAGAATATGAGTATAATGAACACAACTCACATATTGTCAGCAAAAATGATAGTTGGAATTTGAAAACTCAGGTAGGTGGCAGTCCATGAAGGTGCCAGGTAAAGGTTTTTCAGGCCAACATTTTGGTGATGGGTAAAACAATATTCTATGGATTAATCATGGAGCTGATGATTTTGTCCAAGGTCTGGATATATCTGTGCTGTAATTAAGACATGAAACATTGGTTTTCATATGAATGGTCACGTTCACACCATCACCATCAGATCTGTATGCCATAACTATCAAAAGGACAAATATTGACTTTACGTCTCCAAAAAGAAGGAAATGTGCCCAGAGAAAGATTTGAGAAATTTTATCTTATGGAGAATAAAAGACCCTCAAAATCCAGAAGTTTTACATACTTAAAAACACACATTTTACAGATACACATATATTTATATATTCCGTTGATATTCTTTACCAGTTCTGTCTTTAAATCTTTAAGGGTCTGAGAGGTGGAAGAGAGATCAGATTTATTCTTTGCAATCCCAGAAGAACAGTGAGTTCAAATAATCAGAAAGGAGCTCCCACTTCTGGGTGTGAGGTAGTCTTGGTTTCCCAGGGACCATTTAGGGTCAGTTCCTGTTTGTACTATTTCCTTACCAGACACAGGCAATCGAGAAGTAAAAGTGGGTAAGAAAGGGTTTTTGGCAGAGAAAGATAATTCTGGAAACTCACAGGACTGAAGGACTTTATCAACGTCTTAGGGCAAGAACAGTGTAGTGGGATTTGTGAGAAAAATGATAGAGTGTGGAATCTGAGACAGCGAAGGCCAGAGAGGCAGGATCCATGCCAGGAGAATTGGATTACACTTTAGATAAAATTCTACTAAGGAAATGAGTTAGTAATTGTATTTTAGGACATGTTATCCATTTTGATAAGAAAATTAAACCATGCAAAGAATAAACTTACATGTAATTTTATTTTTTCACAAGCTGTACTTTTTTAGTACTTTGAGGAATATAAGACACACAGCATTAAAATAGATTTCTTTTAAAATTTATTAATTGATTTGAGAGATAGAGAGAAACATTGATGTGTTCTTCCACTTACTTATGCATTCATTGGTTGGTTTTTGCCTGTGCCCTGCCCAGGGATCAGACTCACAATGTTGGTTATTGGGATAAAGCTCTAACCAACGGAGCTACTCAGCCAGGGCCTAGAATAGGTTTCTTACTGTGTGTCAGATTTCTCACTGCAATGCAACCCAACCTGTGGGTCAAATTGTTTCTTATGGTTGAAATATTAATAACTCATGGGAGATATCCCCTGCTCCCTTATCATGGAGATTCAATCCTTTACTTTTAATCACAGTCATCTTAATTGAGGAAAGATTCCTAATATTCACTTTGGTACTATCAGTTCTCTGGGAATAGCAAGGTCACAGGCAAAATCAAATTAGAGGAGCAGGCTTTGAGATAGAAGGTACTTGAAATATCCAATGATCTTCTCCCTCAAACTCTAATCTTTTCCTTCCATATTCCTTTTAGAAAGAGCTTTTCTTCATAGAAGACAAATGAGGATGACAGGTTTAGCTAAAAAGGGAGGGATTTTAAATTTAAAAAATTTTTTCAATTTCAGATTGTATTCAATATTATTTTGTATTAGTTTCAGAAGTATAGCAAAGGGCTTAGAAAATTATATACTTTATAGAGTGGTCTTCATGCTGCTTCAAGGGCCCACCTGGTCCCACACATAGTTATCACGATATTATTGACTATCACGAAATTCTTGCACGGGGGCGTCTCCTCAGCCCAGCCTGCACCGTTTCCAATCCGGAACCCCTCAGGGGATTTTTGACTGCCAGTTTAATTAACTGGCAGTCGCTGAAACTGGTTTGGCTTAGTGGATAGAGCGTCGGCCTGCGGACTGAAGGGTCCCAGGTTCGATTCCGGTCAAGGGCATGTACCTGGGTTGCGGGCACATCCCCAGTAGGAGATGTGCAGGAGGCAGCTGATCGATGTTTCTCTCTCATTGATGTTTCTAACTCTCTATCTCTCTCCCTTCCTCTCTGTAAAAAATCAATAAAATATATTAAAAAAATAATAATAATAAACCGGCAGTGGAACATTCCTCTCACAATCCTGGACCGCTGGCTTCTAATCGCTCATCTGCCTGCCTGTCTGGTTGCCCCTAACTGCCCCCCCTTGCCAGCCTCATTGCCCCTTACTGCCTGTGCCTGCGAGCCTGATCACCCCTAACTGCCCCCACCCTGCCAGCCAGGTCGCCCCCAACTGCCCCCTCCCTGCTGGCCTGGTCCCTCCTAACTGCCCCCCTCCGCCAGCCTGGTCACCCTTTATTGCCTCCCCTGCCAGCCTGGTCGCCTCCAACTGCAACTCCCCGCCAGCCTGGTCACCCCTACCTGCCCCCTCCTTGCTGGCCTGGTCACCCCATGCAGCCTGCTTGTTCAGTCGTTTGGTTGTCCCTCATTAACCCCCCTGCTGGCCTGGTAGTAGGCAGCCATCTTGTGAGGGCTTGAGGGTTAATTTGCATATTACCTCTTTATTATATAGGATTCCCTATGTTGTAATTTACATCTTTGTGACTAATCTGTAACTACTATTTTGTACTGCTTAAGCCCTTCACCTTTTTCACCTAGCCTACAACTGTCTGTCTGTTGTCTAAATCTATGGGTCTGTTTCTATTTTGTTTGTTTCTTTTGTTCATTAGATTCTACATGCAAGTGAAATCATATAGTATTTGTCTTTCTCTGTCTGATTTATTTCACTTAGCATTATACACTCTAGGTCCATCCATACTGTTGTAAAAGTAAGATTTAATTCATTTTTAAGGCTGAGTTGTATTCCATTGTGTTTATGTATGACAGCTTGAAGAGGAAGATTTTATATGTATTTTTTGCTTAAGAGAGTGAACCATTGCGTTTTCCAAATTTCAAACATGTAAACCCAGGCCATTGTAGAATAAATACCAACAGCATCTGACTCTTTCCAAAATATTAACCACGACTCAGTAGTGTGCAGAGTTACAAACCTTGATCTCTATATTCTTCCGTATTCTCTGATTTGACTTAATTTATTTGACCAATTGTTGTTTTGAGTCCCTCAGAGGCACAGGGTAAGAGAATATTTAACAGCAAGTTCAGTAGTTGTGAATGTAACCACAAGATGGCAGTGCACCTCACTGATGCAGAACATGTGGAGGGTGCATTTTAGTGGATTCTGAATGAACAGGCTTTGGCAGAAGCACAGTCTTTTTTTTAATTGGCTGTGTAGAATGTGAGAAACCCCTATGATTGTCAGAGAAAAGGAGGGGTAACTTGATAACAGCGGTAGCTCCCCTGGCTGTGATTGCAGGTGCACAATTGCTCCTGAGTAGGAAGAATGATGAAGACGTCCATTGGAGCTTTGTTCATGTTCTTGTGGCTGCAGCTGGACCGTGAGTTGAGGGTTTATGGGAAACAGTGTATTAGTGGATATTCTTTAGAAGCAACACTGGCTTTATTCAGGGTTCCTTAGTTACGGGATAAAAAGAAAATGATGAAGTTTAATGATCTGGTCACTCTTCCTCTTTCTCTGACTCCTTCTTTCTGCATAGGGGTCAGCCATGGAGAGAAAGTGGATCAGAATCCTTCTACCCTGAATGTCCAGGAGGGAAACACCGCTGTTATCAACTGTTCTTATTCTGACAGTGGCTCTGACTACTTTCCTTGGTATAAACAAGAACTTGGAAAAGGTCCCCAGTTCATTATAGGCATTCGTTCAAATAAGGACATAAACGAAGATGAAAGACTCACCGTTTTCTTGAATAAGGCGGCCAAACATTTCTCCTTGCACATCGCAGCAACCCAACCTGGAGACTCTGCCGTCTACTTCTGTGCAGCGAGTACACATTGCTTCCCAGGCACCTGCATCCTGTACACAAACCTGCGAGGGGGCAGCCCCCTCTGCCTGGGACAGACCTGCAAGCACAGCATTTGTCTTATTGCTTATTTGCAGTGGAAAATAGTGTGTTGGTATAAAAACACTTAATAAGAGGTCAGTTTCAAGATGACCCAGAAAGGGTTAGAACATATGGTTGGGTGTTTGTTGGTAATGGATTCTTGAAGTGAGTTAATAGTGTTTAATTTTGAAACTTAGGCTTTAAAGATGACTTTATATTTGCTATTCAAAATCCTGTCCTATAAGAAACCCCTTAGCATCAACATCACAATCTTTATTATGATTGGGCTTTTAATTATTGTGTTTTGAAAACAGCCTTTATTACTTTTTCTGATTATAAATTATTACATGCCAAATATAGAAAATATGTATAACAAAAAATGTGAAATTGATAATTATGTAAGCAGATAATATTGCTAACAGTTAAATTATATTTCCATCAATTTTTAGTGTAATTAGAATCATGATTTTTTAATTGAATTGTATATCTTGAATTGAGCATTTTCATTTCATTGAGACTTCTCTTGCAACACCTGCTATTTAATAGTTCTGTGAGAAATTTTAGTAAATTACAGATTTATACTAATTTTCCTCTACATTTGTGGCAAAATGTGAGTTTTTTCTATGTGTTCTTACCACTTTATTGTTAAAAATATGTTACATGTTTGTTTTCAGAGCCCAGTGATGGTATGTACTATTTGTGTGTTTGAGGAAATCAGGGTAGGACATGATTTTAGAAAGTGAGCTTCTGATTAAACACACAAAGCAATTCTCTTTTCCCAAATTCTGTACATATTTGTTCACATTTATACTCTCATAGAATTTAAAAGATTGAGTTGTATATTATTCACTGCTATAGCCTCAGTACTCAGCACGAACTTTCCCACATAGTTGATAATCAGTAGATGTTTGTTAAAGATAGGTGAGTTCTGGTATTTACTCATATTTTTAATTTAAGCTTTGTGATAGAATTAAATTTATATATTGATTTGTGAGGATCAGAACTCCTAATGTGTGTATTTGATTATTTCATTAAGTAAGAACATATAGTTTCTTTCTATCTATACATGTCTTTCTCAATAAAACTCTGTTATTTTAAGACAATTAAATCTACTCCTAGACTTGTAATTTTTTTCTCCCATTATGATTCAAATCTTTCTTTCTGGGCTATCTAGGAAAATTTTTATAAGTATTTATTATCTACCTTACTATTATTAGTGGAGTGCACAAAGGCATTAGGTGAATAGATAATTTACAGATAGCTTGTGCCAAATATCCTTGCCTCATCTTCATGTTTTGACTGAATAAACTTTACTAACCACAACCTTTTTCTTTTTTTAAAAAAAAGGTCAATTCTTTTAATGTTATGGATAAATAAATGGAATGAAAAATGTTGCATGAATCATTAATTTCCCAATTATCCCACCTGTGGTCCTGAGTAGGTTATTTTCAAGATCTCTTATATTCTCCCTAACGAATTGGTGACTTGTATGGTGAGATAATTGCTCTTGGGAGAGTTATGGTTGTCAGTAATTAATTGTTTTTTCTTTTAAGGAAATGCATCACATTAAACCAGATGCATAACATGTGAACAAGAAAGGCCAGTATTGTAGCCCAACACCTCAATGACTTCCATTATTTCCTCACTATAACCACTAGCTCCAGTCCAGTAAAAGCAAGGTGCCTGTTGATTGGTCCATTTCCTGGAAGACAGGGAGAGGGATGCATGATGCATGGGTTTTGTTTTATTGGTTTATTCTTCCTAAACCAAATTAGAAGTGAGGGAGAGAGGGCACAATTACCATGGACTTAACTGTTTTTATGACATATACATGGGAATTGTTTAGGAAAGAAGAAATCCTCTGGTCAGAGATGCAGAGTCAGTACATACTTAGACTCACTGAGAGTTTAAACCTTCACTGCAGTATCGGTTTCCTCCCTTTGCTTGACAATTCACTACAAACATTATGGCCTTTTTTTTCATCCTTCAAAACCAGACTGTGTGTTGACAGCTTCCCTATTGTTTGCTTTCCCTCAGGTGGTGCTGACTGCTCAAATGGTGTGGCTTCACCCAGTCCCGCACAGTGGGACCCTTTCTGAGCCCACAAACTAGCCATCTGTAGAGGCTGACTCTTGTTGCCCTCCTGTGTGCACTGGTAGCCGGCCACCAAGTGGAATGATGTTTGGGTGAGACACTGAGCATTGGGGGTGCTCGTGGACCAGTTGTGGGAATCTGCAGGCAAGGTGTCCCCAGCATCTCGTGGGCAGGTTCCTGATGTCGTCTGTCTGTGCTACAGTTAATGGGATCTGTGTCCCTTTAATGCCCATTGAGAGCCCTGGATGCTGTTCCAGGTGCTTCCCACTTCCCAGCTGGGCAGCTCACCTCAGTATATGGATGGGCAAGAATGAGGCGAGGCTCTTTGGCAGCTTCCCCTAAAGTTGGGAGAGCCAGGGCTCACTCACATACGCTCACTTTCCCCGATGGGAAAAATCAAAGGCCCAGAAGATTTCTATTGGTCTGCACCATGCTGCACCCGGGAAGGCGTGACTAGCGAAAAATGAAATCGGTCCTCCTACCCTTTAACATGCTACCAATCTCAGATAGTTTTGTTCTCAGAATGTGCTTCTCACATAGTGTAACTTCTGTGCTAGATTCCTGAACTTCTGCACAGGCACTCTACTTAGTGTATAATTGTGAAACTTGTTCGTTTGTTTTGGGGGGTAGAAGGGGGTAGGAAGATGGTAGAAAATTCCCATTTAACTATTTTGATTTAAATATTTAAAACAAATTGTAAATCCTCACCCCAGGATATGATTTTATTGATTTGAGAGGGAGAGATAGATAGATAGAGAGAAACACCAACCAGTTACCTTCGTAGGGGCCCCAAATTGGACCAAACCTGCAACCTAGGAATGTGCCAGAGAGGAGGGTGGTTGCAGACCCAGGTGAAAAAAAAGGAATGGATTAAGAAGTACAAATTGGCCCTAACAGGTTTTGCTCAGGGGATAGAGAGTAGGCCTGTGGACTGAAGGGTCCCAGGTTTGATTCAGGTCAAGGGCATGTACCCTGGTTGCGGGCACATCCCCAGTAGGGGGCATGCAAGAGGCAGCTGAATCAAAGTTTCTCTCTCATCGATGTTTCTAACTCTGTATCCCTCTCCCTCTCCCTTCCTCTCTGTAAAAAATCAATAAAATATATTTAAAAAGAAGTACAAATTGATAGTTATAAAATAGTCACTAGTATGTAAAGTACAGCATAAAGAATATAGTAAAAAATATTGCAATAACTATGTATGGTACCAGGTTGGTACTGAAAATATTGGAGAGAACACTTTGTAAAGTATATGACTGTCTAACCACTACTATACACCTTAAATAAAAACAAAATAATATTGGACATAAAGGGTAATTGAAAAATAAAATTGAAAAAGAGTTGGTTAATGCAAAAGGAAGTGTGGGTTGGGTGAGGCTCTCAGCCGGTACATAGAAAGTTTGACGTGACCCACAGCAACGTGCTGCACCAGAAACCCTGTTTCCTGTTCTGGGGCAGCAGCAGCACACAGCTCAGCATTTCTTCTCTCCATCTGTCAGTCACCTCACCTTGCAGAGCCCTCACACTGAAGAAGAAAAAGAAGATATCTTCCACCAAGTGAGAGAACTTGAACATGTTGGTGTCCGGTCTTCTGAGGGTGGTCATAACTTCCATGTGGCTAGGTGAGGATGCCCCAGTGGGAATGGGTCTTCTCTGTGACATAACAACAGGGGGTGCAGGCAGTCTTGTATGAGTACCCTGGGAAGGAAAGCTGGCTGGGAGTAAAACAAAATTCTTTCTGTGTGGTACATCTACACAATAGAAGACTACTCCACTATAAAAAAGAGGGCACTTTTACCATTTGCAACAGCATGGATGGAACTGGAGAGCATTATGCTAAGCGAAATAAGCCAGTCAGAGAAAGATAAATATCACATGATTTCATTCATATGAGGGATACAATGATCAACATAATTTGATGAACCAAAATAGATTCCGAGACAAATGGCAGGGGAGGTATGTGTGTGTGTGTTGGGGGGGGCAGTTAGAGAGCAACCAAAGGAATTGTATGCATGCATATTAGCATAACCAATGGACACAGACACTGGGGCGGTGGGGGCTTCCCAGGGGTGGGAATGGCTGGTGGGGGGGCGGAGGGTTAATTGGTGAAAAAGGAGACATATATACAAAATATATATATTTTTTCTATCTCACATCATTTATCACATAACCTTCTGCTTGTATTTTTTTCTCTCAGGGTCCAGTATTGCCCAGAAGGTAACTCAAGGCCAACAAGCAATCCTGGTGCAGGAGAAGGAGGCTGTGAGCCTGGAGTGCACATATGACACCAGTGATACAAGTTACAGTCTATTCTGGTACAAGCAGCTCAGCCGTGGGGCGATGGTTTTCCTCATTCGTCAGGACTCTTACAACCAGCAAAATGCCACAGGAGGCCGCTACTCACTGAATTTTCAGAAAGCAAAGAGTTCTGCCAACCTTGTCATCTCAGCTTCACAGCTGGAGGACTCAGCAGTGTATTTCTGTGCCCTGAGTGAGCCCACAGTGAGAGGCGTGTTAGAAGGAGGTGCACCAAAACCCCAGGGCTCTGGTTCATGCATCCACCTGCTGTAGGGACCAAGGCGGGGAATTGTAATCACAGACAGGAAGCGACAAGGGCTGTGACAGCACAGGTGTAGGTAAGGTTAGAGGGAAAACACTCTATGAAAATACCTCTCTAGGTTCATGGAACGTGTAGAGTTATCATTCATCAAAAACATCCATATCTTTGAAAATTTGGGTTGAAATTGTTTATTGGATATAAAGAAGAGCCACAATAAACAACTTACCGTTGGTGACAGATTGATCTAGAAGAATTGACTAAGGAAATTCAGAAACATCTGACTCAAAAATCAGTAAAAGTGTAAAATTGTCAGATTTTCCCTATCAATTTGTTCAATAAATATTTATTGAGTATATTTTATTTTAAAGGCATTGTTTTTAATAACTAAGGCTATGAAATCTTTCTGTTTTTCTCTTTTTTATGTATGGTCTTTTATATTGTTTACGGAGTTAATTTAATTTATATTTGTTAGCTGAGGTAAGGTACCCACATTTACTTTCGAAGGTGCCTACTATGTGCCAAACTTTGTGTTCTTCCATCTTATTAATACTCTAGCATGGAAGAGCTCATTTCAGATACCTGCCTCCCACCAGTCTTACTCATAAATAGATCAATAATTAGTGGCGCTAGAAAAACATTGTGAAGAAGCAGAGTGTGAAATACTATTTTCTACCTTGTCCTTAACTTTACCACCATTCTAAAAGCTTTTGCCATCATGTTGCACATTTGCACACTTCCTTGCCCTCTTTCTTTGTTTTATCAGTGCTCCACAATCCAAAATCCCCATTCTCTAATAATTCCTCCTTCTATGTCTAACCCCATTGTCTTAATGCCTTACAGTTTGAATGGTAATGGTGTTTCATAAGTGACCTTGTATTGGACTCACTCTTATATTTACACTCGAGGCCCAGTGCATGAATTCGTGCACGGGTGGGTTCCAGCCGGCCTGCCTTGATCGGGCTGATCAGGCTGGGCTGGCTGACGGGAGGGGCTGGGGGCAGTTGGCAGCCTGGCCCCACCCCTGATCGGGATGGGGTAGCTAACCAGGGGCAGGGCTGGCTTGGGGGAGGGGCTGTAGGCTGTTGGCTGGTTGGCCTTGCCCCCTGGTTGAACTCCAGGTGGAGGGGACAATTTGCAAATTAGCCTCTTATTATATAGGATTTGGAAAGCAGATGTGCACAGTAGAAATCAGAAAAGGAGTGTGTTTAAAATATTGAAGTTATTAACATTTTGCCATTTTAATGTAAATTTTTACTATTTTAGGTGTACAATTGAGTGATATCAAGTATGCTTACATAGTTTATCAAGAAGCACAACTATCTTATCTCTAGAACTCTATTCATCTTGAAAAATTGAAAATTTCTACTCCTTAAACAGTAACACTTGATTCCCCCTTTCCCTCCAGCCCCTGGCAACTATGCCTTGAGTTCTCATCCTATGAATTTGACTATTTCAGATGCCTCATAAAAGTGGACAAATGCACTATTGGTCATATTGTAACTTATTGCATCTAGTATTATATCCTAGTATAATGTTCACCCATGTTGCAGCATGTGTCAGAATTTCTTTCCTTTTTAAGCCTAATATTCCAGTGTATGTACATACCACATTTTGTTTATCCATTCATCTGTTGATGGGCATTTGTGTTTCTTCCAACTTTTGTTGGAAAGTTGTATATACATATATCAACACTTAGGGTATACATTTTTTTTAGAAATTTATACTGGATAATTTGAAGAACTATGGTCTAGGCTGGTTTATTACAAGCAAGTTTAAAGGAACAGAAGAAGAGAGTGATAACTAGTCATGTATGAAGTTTCCATTTCCTGTAGATTCACAAAAGTCTGGAAGAGTTTGACACCCTTTCTACAGTGCATTGCTCAAGTCAAGTGTCTACTACTTGGTCTAAAAGGAATTGTCAAGACACAACCTAGTGGTCTGCCCCTGAATTACAGTTTGTGTCCTTGTTTTTTCTTCTCTCTTTTTTTTGTGTGTGAAAAAGCCAAACCTGCAATTATTTAATTATTTGTTGTTAGTTCCTTTTGCATAAATAAAGAACCCCTTAACATACTGTCTTAAGATATTTCAAAGGCTGAAGAATAATTTTTCTACCCTCTAGGCTTTCTCTCAAATGTTCTCTGAAAATAATTAGTGGTGAAAAAAACCAAGAAACAGGTTTTTGCTATCAGAGGAAACTGTATTAAAAACTACTTTCTAAGCAGTTGGGAACTTTGTCTCATTATTTGTTAAATGGAAGAGTTATATATTTTTTAATATTTTGTCGTGACAATTTATCAATAATGTATACAAAGAGATTGATAATCAACAGTTGATCAATTAATGAGAGTAATCTCGGTAGGTACAGAAAAAGCATTTGACAAGTCCAGCCTCTGTTCCCCATTACGAATTCCAAGTGAATCTGGAATCTAAGGCAATTTCTCCAACTTCATAAAAGGCCTCTACAAAAAACCTATATCAAATGTCATACTTGATGGTGAAAGTCTGAATGCTTCCCACTAAGTTCAAGAATTTTGGCCCATACCTCCTGTATTTAATATTGTACTAGCTCTTTTAGCCAGTGCAATAAGGCAAGAGAAAACATAAAAGACATACAATTCAAAAAGGAAGCAGCAAACCTATCTTAGTTCACAGACATCATAATTGTCCAGTAGAAAATCTAATGGTATCTACAAAATGGTACTAAAACAAACAAGTTAAACAAAGTCAAATGTACACCTATCATATGATCTAGTCATTCCACACTCAGGTATTGACCACAGAGAAATGAAAGCATATGTTTTAAAATAATTGTATACACAAATGTTCATAGTAGATTTATTTGTAACAACCCCAAATAGGGGCTAATGAAAATGTAAATCAATAGGTGAATAAACAAACAAATTGTTTTATCTTTATACTAGAGGCTCAGTGCATGAAATTCGTGCATTGGGAGGGGGTTCCCTTAGCCTGGCCTGCACCCTCTCACAATCCGGGAACCCTTGGGCAGGCAGGCAGAATGGTTAGGGGCGATCAGGCATGCAGACTCCCTCCTCCCAAGAGTGGATTCTGTGAGGAATGGGGCTCCCTCCTCCCTCTTGTCACCATCCAGTTTGAAGGCTGGCCACACCCCCGAAAGCTTGAGACCCAGAGTTCTCCTGCACCCTGGCAGCCAGGGGTCCACAGATACTTCTTGCCTCCGTGCCTCGTGGCCCAGGGTTAAAGACACTTCTCACCACCAATGCACCTCGAAGGCCCCGGGCTCACAGACCATTCTCACCGCTGCCATGACCCAGAGGCCCAAAGCCCACAGGCCCTTCCCACCTGTGTGCCTCGTTGGCCAGGAGCCCACTGTTCAGTCATCTGTCCTAGTCGTGATGGCCCTATTATTAGTGTAGATGATGGAATACTTACTAATCAGCAAAAAATGGAATTAAACGTTGCTACTCATGAGACCATGGAAGAATTTCAAAATAATTATGCTGAGAGAAAGAAGCCAGACAAAAGAGTACAAATAATTCCATTTATACAAAATTATAAAATATGCAAACTAAAATGTGAAAGAGATGTTGCCTGAAAACAGGAATAGGTAGTGGGAGCAAGGTTGAGGGAAGGATTACAAAGAGACATGGGGAAACTTTGGGGGAGATGCGTATGTACATTATCTTGATTGTGGTAATGGATCCACAAGTATCTAGAAATGAATAATCTTATACAATTGTTTACATTAAATAGGTGCAATTTGTTTTTATGAAAATCATGCATTTAAAAAGCCATTAAAATAAAAATGTAACATATATCTCCCCTTAATAATGTTTAAGTTTTCTTGTGTGACACCAAATGCAAAATAAATCTCTTATAGGTTCTCATTTGCTTTAAAATATGTTTTTTAAAGTATACATAACAACTTTCTATACCCATATGCTGTGCTGTTTTTTTCAACCCAACATCTTCTCAACTTATTTTGTTTTTCTCCTTGTATATTGGAATAGAAGTTTGTGGCTGCTTTTTCAAATTCCTTTCAATGAATTTTGTGGCAGGTTCTGACATTATATCTTAGAAGGTGGAGAAGAATTTATGTATCTGGGTCTGAATTTCTTTTTAAAAATTGATTTATTGATTAATGATTGATGTGTGTGTGTGTGTGAGAGAGAGAGAGAGAGAGAGAGAGAGAGAGAGAGAGAGAGAGATAGATCAATTTGATGTTTCAATAATTTATGCATTCATTGGTTAATCCTTGTATGTGCCTTGACAAGGATGGGATCTGCAACCATATTTTATCAGGAGGATGCTCTAACCAACTGATTACCAGGCAGGGATGGGCCTGAATTGCTTAAGTCCACATCTGGGAGACTAGTCACATGTTCACTCAGACGACTCATGAAGTCCCTTGATCTGAATCTGTGTAGAGAGAATTCCAGGAAACAGCTTGAACTAAGCTTCCATCTACACGTCTACAGATAAAAGTTTGCAGGGCCTTGCAGAAGGTGTGGCTTTCTCTAGAACTTTTTCCTAATAACCCTCAGAGGTTTTTTGTTTTGTTTTATAAAATGAATGGTCATAAATAGAGAACTAAAACAGTGCTTGCTTTTGCTGCTATCAAAATATAAATGACTAGTTTCTTTATTTGTTTAAAATATGTTTTTATTGATTTCAGAGAGAGGAAGAGAGAAGGAGAAATAGAAACATCTATGAAGGAAAATATTGATTGACTGCCTCCTGCATGCCTCCTACTGGGGACCAAGACTGAAACTTGGGCATGTGTCCTGACTGGGGATTGAACCTCCTGGTGCATGGGACAAGGCTCAACCAACTGAGCCACACTGGCCGGGCAAAAATGACTAGTTTTAAAAAACTCGTGTAATCACAGGGCCATTACCCCATGCTGATCGCAGAGCTTTCTCTGGTCTTTGAGAGCCACCTTGGTCTAGGACAGTTACCACAAATGAGATCTTATAAATAGGTATCAGGCTGGCTGCAACAAAACCACCTATGGGAGCTTTAAAATTTTCATATTAGTGGGTCTCAGTCCTAAAAATGTTTCATGAAGTTATTGTTGAGATCCCAGAATCTGTCATTTTAAATCACTCACACATTGATTCTATTATCAGCTGTTTGATGAATATCAGCTGGTATATCTCCCACAATTTGATAGCTGATGAAGAAGAGAGTTCTAACTTATGCTACAGACTATTGATACAAATCCTCAGCTCCTGGTCTATCTGTGGGCGAACATTATTTGATTAAAGTGAAAGTCCACAGAATGTGGCAGGTAGATGGTTGTAGAAAGCATTTTTAAAATTTTATTTCATTTTTTATTGTTGACAGTATTACAGATGTCCTCCAATTCCCACCCTCCTTAGTCCCCCTCCTCTGAGCCCCCGCCTCACCCCAGGCCTTCCCCACACTATTGTCTGTGTCTGTTGGTTATGCATAGATGTACAAAAGTTCTTTGGTTATTCTCTTCCCATCTCCCTGTCCCCCACCCCCCCTCAGAGATATGTCAGCCTGTTCCATGAATCCAAGCTTCTGGGCCTGTTCTGTTAGTCATTTTATTATGCTCAGTAGACTCCACATATAAGTGAGATCATGTGATATTAGTCTTTCTCTGACTGGCTTATTTCATTCAGCATAATATTCACCAGCTCCATCCATGCTGTCACAAAAAGTCAAAATCCTTTTTTTATAGCCCCATAGTATTCCATGGTGTAAATGTATCACAACTTTTTTTATCTACTCATCCACTGATGGGCACTTGGACTGTTTCCAGATTTTAGCTATTGTAAATAATGCTACTATGAACATAGGGGGTACATATATTCTTTCTGATTGGTGTTTCTGTTTTCTTAGATTATATTCCCAGAAGTGGGATCCCTGGACAAATGGCAGTTCCATTTTTAATTTTTTGAGGAAACTCCATACTGTTTTCCACAGTGGCTGCACCAGTCTGCATTCCCACCAGCAGTGCACTAGGGCTCCCTTTTTCCTCCATCCTCATCGGCACTTATTGTCTGTTGATTTATTGATGGTAGCCATTCTTGCAGGTGTGAGGTGATACCTCATAGTAGTTTTAATTTACATCTCTCTGATGACTAGTGACTTTGAGCATTTTTTCCCTATGTCTATTGGTCGTCTATATGTCTTCTTTGAATAAGTATGTATTCAGGTCTGTTGCACATTTTTTAATTGGATTGTTCTTCTTTTGTTAAGTTGTATGAGTTCACAGTTGGAGGGATCACAATTCTGGATATCAAATTATACTACAAAGCTTTTGTAATCAAAACAGCCTGGTACTGGCACTAGAACAGGCATATAAACCAATGGAACAGAACAGGGACCCCAGAAATAGACCCACACCAATATGATCAATTAATATTTGTCAAAGGAGGCAAGAGCATATAATAAAGACAGTCTCCTCAATAAATGGTTTGGGAAAATTGGACAGGTACATGCAAAAAACAAAAAAACGAAAATAGATCACCAACTTATATTATACACAAGAATAAACTCAAAATGGATAAGAGACTTAAATGTAAGACACAGAACCATAACAATCCTAGAAGAAAACATAGGCAGTAAAACTGCATACATCTCACATAGCAGAAATTTTGTCGATGCATCTGAGATCACTCTTTATTGATGATCTAACTTCAATTATGATGTTTCTTCTGTCTAGGATTCATACTTAAAAACTGATTCTGAAATTCATTTATTTATTTTCTCCTGAAATTTTACATTAAAAAGAAAGCATATCTTACAACTGTTTATATTTTAAGACTGAGGAAATATTGTATGTGATGTAGTAGTGAATTTTCAATGAAAGACTGCTTATTTCAGTTCAATTTAGCAAATATTTAGTAGGCACGTAATAAATGTCAGTCATTGTTCTATATTGGGGTACAGTACTGAAAAGTGAAGACTCACTCAATAAAGACTTTGTATTACTTCCTCTGATTTCAACCCCAAATTCTTCCTGATTCAGTGGATTCTAGGCAGGCCCACAACAGGTACATGAGAATATATAGTACTGTATTAAAATGTTAAAACAAAATTGCTATCTTCCAACAACAGGAATACCCTGCATGCGCTGTTAAAGTACTTGCATGTCAGGTATTGTCTTAAGAACAAAAAAAGATCTGAGAGCTTCGGATAGTAATTGTTTAGATTTTTAAACGCAGCTGAAAACTGACATGTGCCTCAGTGTCACAGATGCGAACTGTGGTATTCAGTTGGTAACCTAAGAAACATTTCAATCCCTGTCCACCAGGGGGTGCAGCTTCCCAACACAAGCACATTTCCTGTGTGAAATACAGGCTTACTGGTATATTTATCATTTCACTGTGACTTCAGCATTTCTTCATGTTGAGAGTCAAGAACATTATTTAGGTGATACTGTAGAGATGAACTCTTCTCTGGGCTTAGTGACTGTGGTACTCTTAGTGCTGGGTAAGTAACACACCTCTTAAAATATGGATTATTTATTGTATTATGTCAGGAAATTCTTTAACTTTAATTTTGTTGAAGAGCTTCATGCCCAAGGTGACAGAGTTCTCTTTTATTTTTCCTCAGGACGAATCCATGGAGACTCGGTGACGCAGACAAAAGGCCAAGTGACTCTCTCAGAAGGAGCTCCCCTGACTGTGAATTGCTCCTATGAGACCATACTGTTCCCTGCTCTTTTCTGGTATGTTCAGTATCCTGGAGAAGGTCCACAGCTCCTCCTGACAGCCACAATGGTCAACGAGAGTGGAAGCAGCAAAGGATTTGTAGCCACATACCAAAAACAACCAGATACCTTCCACTTGGAGAAAGCCTCCGTCCACCAGTCAGATTCTGCAATGTACTACTGTGCGCTGGGTGACACAGTGACAGAAACTGCAGGGGGAGCTGAGCACAAACTCTGAACAAGGAGCCTGGCTGCTGAGAGTCTGTGACTGTTTGATCCACTGTGGTGGATTTTATTATAAAATATCAAATTTAAAGTACATTTAATAAAAATTTCTAGTATTGTATGCACATTAATATAGTTGTTAGGATAATTAGACTTCCACATGTATAGGGACATCTAAGACAAAGGAAGGCTTTTATTTAGGAAATAATGCACTAAAACCTGGAAATAAAAATTATTTAAATGTTTAATATATATTATATGTATTGGTATGGCTCTACATTTCTTTTTATGATATAGTTAATATAATAGGATATTAAAAATGGCCCTCCTAATAAATAAGTGTGAGGTTTATAAGCAAGACAGTTAAAGCCTGCCTTGATTCAACTTTTCACTAAGTCCTTGAGCACAAAATTATTACACAGTTTTTTAAAATATGTTTTTATTGATTTCAGAGAGGAAGTGAGAAGGAGAGAGAGTTAGAAACATCAATGACGAGAGAGAATCTTTGATCAGCTGCCTCCTGCACACCCCCTACTGGGGATCAAGCCCACAACCCAGGCATGTGTCCTTGACCAGAATAGAACCTGAGACCTTTCAGTCCACAGGCCAATGCTCTATCCACTGAGCCAAACCAGCTAAGGGCTACACACAGTTTTGGTAATGAGTGTTTTCCATCTTCTTTTAATATGTTTTTAGAGGGTTTAGAAATGTACTTTTAGAAATAGTTCATAAAAGATTCTGAATTGTAAAAGAATGAAGGTTGAGGGACCCCTGATAAAAATGTAAAAGTTGTTATTAACAGTTGGCTTCCTTATGCTCTGCTATATAAGGTATAGAATTATCTTAGTTTTAGTTTCATCCCTTTCTATAAATCTTAGTTTCTCCTTAATGCTTCGTCTCTGCCAGTTTTCCTTTTTTTTCTATCTGAATGTTAATTTTTGAACCTCTGTATTTTTTCTTAGATCCTACCTTGTAGGAGTTAACTTAGTTCCCTAACTTGGTGATCTCTTGGAGTCCCCTAGACTGTCCCTTCAGCAGCATTGACCTTCTTTGGGGTATCTCTTTGGTGGGTGTGGATTCAGTGGGTGGGAGGGTGGGGCTTCAGTCTTTGTGCTCAGGGCAGCAGGAAGAGTCAGATCCTATGTGCTCAGCTTTCTTGGTTGTTTTCTTTCAGGATTTTCTCTTAAGTGACATGTAGCAAGATTTTAAAAGTTTGATTCAATCAAATAATTGCTTTTTGTATGTGTTTTGATTACTGATATATTTGGACTTATTTCTAATATTTTGGTTTTGCTCCACATGCTCTTGGTGTTTTTTCTTTTCTTTTTAACTGTCTTCTGTTGCATTGAAAATTTTTTTTCTCTCTGCTGCTTTGAAAAATGTGACATATTTTCTCTCCAGTATCCTTAAATTATTTGTGTGTGTGTGTGTGTGTGTGTGTGTGTGATATTCTTTAATATTTCCCCCTGCTATATCACACTCCTTGTCCTTCAGAGGACTTTTTCTCTTGCTGACTTACTATAGAATGACCTCAGTTGCTGGTGAATAAATGACATACTAGCAGCATTATAGGACAATAATTTCAGATAAAGTTTACCAAATCAGCTCATAAATTATAGTTCCAATGCAAATTAAGAAGAATAAAATAGAAAAACATCCAGCATGATAATCAGAACAGTATTCATTCCATTCTCCATCAGAGCCTTTGCCCCGATCTTCCCTCTGCCTGGAGTGATTTTCACCTACTATTCTCATAGACTGTTCCTTCACTCTTCCTAGGCTTTGCTCCTAGAGAAACATGTGTGCATGTGAATGAAGACAAATGTTCAAAAAGGTTTGCTGTAGTGTTGTATTTTATAGATAAGAAACCAACATATTAACTGTTTATTCATAGGAGAAGAACTATGTAGAGACAGTAGTATACCCATAGTATGGGATATAATTCAGCAGAAGGACCTATGTGTGTTAACATAAGACTTAAACTTATTATTGAGTTTATAAAACCAGTTACAGAAAGGTATGCACAATATGTCTATTTGCATTATGATAAAGTATAAATTAAATACTATACTATATATTTTCTATTGATTTAAACCTATAGTACAAAACCCCCAAACCATCTACTGCAAATTGATCAGGATCAAGAAAGATTTGGAGGAATAAGTGATGGAATAGTGAGAATTTGGAGTGATATTCAAAGGGGATTTTAGTCTATATGTAATGTTTTATTACTTTTAATAATTCATATTCACGAATTCCTCCAATTCTTGAAATTAATAGTCATTGCTGTTATAAAAGTTTATTCATATTCTTTATTCTTCTCACAAATAAAGGAGAAAAGAAGAAAATAACATCGTCAGATTTTGTTCAACCACCCCAAGTATAAGCAGTTTTCTTCCTCTGGGATCACGTAAGTTTTAGTTTTCACTCCTCTTAGGCTCCTACTCTGGTTGTGTTATAGTTATGTATCTTTTTCGTCTTCCCTAGTAGCCTGTAAATTAGTATGTCTCTTTTGTATATTCTTAAGACTTAGTGAATTACCTCATTTACACTAAAACTTCAATAAATTTTTATGGATTTACTGCAATCAAAGGTAAATAAATCAAGTAAATAGCACAAGATGAGATTTATCAAATTATTTTAAGATAATTATTTTTATGAAATGACACTTTAAAAGTAGAATTTGGCTCCTTTTTATTCTATTTGTTGGGGTAACATTTGTTAATAAGACCATGTAGGTGAATTTGTTTATTTTTAATCTCCATTCAGCCTTGGCAGTCTCTTTGTTTTCTAACAATCTGCATTTAGTTAACCAGTAAACAGAGGGAATGGGGCTGGGGTTGTGTGACTGCTGAGTTAGCTGTTCTAAAGTCCTCCTTATTGATGGTTTTTGCCCACTAGGGGGCAAGAAAGGCTCAACAAAAGATGACTTTCCTATGGCTCTGAGGGTTGAGCAGTTAAGTCAGGAGATCAATAGCATGTGAACAAGTCAAAGTATAGCAGCAAAAGTGAGGAGATAGTTAACAGTGTTTGTGTAGAGTTCACCTCAGATTTTTGGCTCTGCCACTCTATGTAAACTTCAGAAAGCTGGAGTTAATACTGTAAAAATCCAATGTGAGAATGATTTTCTGAGCAGAGGTACAGGAGTAAGAATATTACTGGTCATTGTGAGCACGGAAGCTCAACAGTAAACATCGCCATAACCCGTTTCAGTTTTTTAATTGCTAGGACTAAAATTCCCAAATCTACTGACCCATAAATTATTCCCATATTCCAGGTAACCTACCTTTTCATCTATATCTGTGAAAGTAGAAGGAACAAAAATAAATGGAAAAGAAGAAAACAGATGGAAAATAAGAAACAAAAATAGAAGAAAAGAGACAGGACAATATTTAATTTGACCAGCAAAATGTGGTTGGATCAGAATCAGCTATATGGGTCGGCAGCATGCCCAAGAGTTGGACAGGAGAAGGGGAGAGGTGGAAATTAAGTCAAAGTGGAAATTATATACAAATTCTATTTTTCATCAAGCAAATTTCGTTGGAGTTATTTTCTCTGCAGATGGTGACCGTATATCTTGGTTTCTAGAACTCTCCTGATTTCAAGAAACTCATTTACTTCTGCAATACACAATGGATGCTATCATATAGTTTTCCTGTATCAGAATTTTCATGTAACTGAATTCAAAAAGTTCTCTGTCAAACTATGCAATTTAGGACCTGGGTCATTCTTCGTAGGAATCTTCAAAGTTCTACATTACCCATTGAAACACTGATAATCTAGAAACACCATCCACCCTTCCTCATACATTATTCCAGAAACTTCTCTTATATAGTGTGTTTTAAGAGAAATCACCAGCTTATACCTTCATTTATTGGAAATGTTGACTCCTACAGTCCTGCACTATTTGTATTCACAATTTCGGAGAGATGACTGGGCCAATGTGGGTGGAGTTCGCTGTTAAGATGAATGACAGAGCTGAGAGGTTATTGGGCCTCAGTGAGTTTGGTGAAACATACTGAGTACAGGAACAAAATTTGCCTTGGTCCAGGACTCTACTCCCTCCAGAGCAGAGGCAGAAGCACCACAGCACCTTGGCAAGAAGCCATGAAGAGACACCTGGGGGCTCTGCTGGGGCTTCTGTGGGCCCAGGTTTGCTGTGAGTTCGGGTGTCCCAGATGGGGAGCTGGGGAGTGGTCCACAGCTGACAGAGAAGAGGCTGCGGGGGTGAGGGGGGCGGAGGGTGAGCTGACACAGAGCTCCACTTTGGTGTTTCTTGGGATGCTGTACAGGTTTGAAAACTACATCAATCACTCCCAGTGACCTTATATGTGTTTGTTTTTCTCTTTCCAAGCAGGGGTGACAGGGTTAAACGTGGAGCAGAGTCCTTCAGTCCTGATCCTCCAGGAGGGAACCAGCTCTACTCTGAGGTGCAATTTTTCTACCTCAGTGCGCAATGTGCAGTGGTTCCAACAGAATCCCGGGGGCGGCCTCATCAATCTATTTTACATGACTTCAGGGACAAAGCACAATGGAAGGTTAAGCTCCACACTGAATACTAAGGACCTGTACAGTACCTTGAGCATCACAGCCTCCCAACTGGAGGACTCAGCCACCTACCTCTGTGCAGCAGATGCACAGTGCTGCCAGGTGATCTGCAGCCTGTACCCAAACTGCAGCTGGGCCTGCAGCCCCACCCCTTCCACGGGCAGGCATGTTGCTCCCATATTAGGCTTTGCACATCTTTGGGTTTTCAAATGTATGTTCCAAAACTTGTTTCTGTCCTAAATATAATACTCTTCAGCTCTGTCATTCACCTTTTTTTTTTGCCTTATTTCTTCCCTGAAATCACTTTATAGGTAAAAAGCTCTAATATGGAACCACTAAAACAACTGATAAACATATCAGTATCTAATTTCTTGTCAAAGCAGGTCCCCTTGCAAGCAACAAAGAAATGACATACAAATTACTCTGCTGAAAAAGGTTTGAAAAATACATGGTGGTGAACAAGCAGAGAGATATGAGTCAGTTTTTCAGTTAACTGCAGGTGGTTCTACTTGTAAGGCAAAAGGAAGGAGCCTGTGTAATGGTTTTTAAATTTTTTATTAGACTTTTCCTCCCAGAAATACCAAATATAAGAAAAATAATTTTATTGAATGATGGTCACTCAATCTAGATTATTACATATATTATCTATTTCAGTACTGAATAACACTGTAAATAAATACTCGCATTTCACACATGGATAAAGTGAGGGTTGTAGTGGATAAGTGACTGGTTTGAACCCAAATCATTAATAAATTTTTGAA
>NW_005871085.1:8630115-8659433 GCF_000147115.1 Myotis lucifugus | reverse complement strand
TGAATGAATGAATACACGAATGAATGAAAGAATGCTAGTATGTTGTCATCCTCTCCTATTCTCCAAGCTAAAGACTCCCAGTTCTTTCTGGGGGGCCCTGGGCATGGCACGACACAATAAAGGAAGTTGTGGGATAAATGGGGAGGAGGACAGAAGGGAGGAACAGAGGAAGGAGGTAGTGATACCAGCGAGATAGGAAGTGGAGGTGACCTAAACATTGCTGCAAGGCAGGCCCCTCTCAGACCACACACTGGGCTTTCAGGAGAAGCTGGGCAAGGAGAGCAGTGAGAAACCTGTCCAATGATGCCAGGGCGAGAAGACACAGCGGTGGGGATTGGGAGGAGGGAATGCTGGCAACGACTGGAGGCCAGAGGCAGGATGCTGTCCAGACAGCCCTGAACTCCCTGCTGCCCAGCAGGCTCAAACACGCCCTCCTTCCCCTTCTCTCACCACGTCCTCCCATCCTCCCGTGGAGGCTGAACCCCCTCCTTGGCCCAGCTGCTGGGGGTCTGGGCCAAGCCCGACTTCCTCCATTGGGTCCTTGCAGGAAAGTTACTCACAACATGGGCTAGTGCTCCCCAACACACACACACAAACTGCCCAGTGAGTCAGCAGTGGCTTCACACACTCTGGACTCTGAGCCTTGTGCCCTTAGGCCCTCCCCAGGGCCAGCCTCCTCCATCCTAGTGAGAGGCCTGCCCGTCCCAGCTCAAACCCCAGATGCCACTGCCCCAGCCCGCCCAGCACACCTGCACCAGGCACTCCCGGGAGCCCAGGACCCGGCAGAGGCAGATGTGCTAGGGAGGGTGCTGGGACGGAGCAGGAGCCCACAGCAGGAGGATCCCAGGGAAGGTGGCTCTTCTGAGGCAGGGAGGCGGGGAGCCACTGCGGTGGTTGGGCCCTTACCCAAGTGGTGGGACTCTAGTGCCCAGCGTGCAGGAGGAGCCGAATGGGAACAACAGAAAAGCGTCGCTGGGGAGGCTCTGAAACAGGCATCCGAAGTCCCAGAGCAGAGTCTCAGGGGGGCGGCTGCAGGAGGCTGGAAGGAGGCACAGGAAGCAGTCGGGCAGAGGCACGGGAGGGGCGGGGCGGGGCGCTGGGTGAGTTCCCGGAGGAGCCTGGTCCCCTCTCTTTCCCGTCACCGGAGCGGGTGGAGCATCACCCGCCCCCCCCCCCCTCCCGCGCCACCCGCCCGCGGGCTGCTGAGCCTGCCGTGCACAAAGGCCCAGGGCACCCGGCTGGCGGCTGGCGTCAGACACTCCGCCCCACGAGGCAGGCGTCAACCCCAGTCACCCGGCAGAGTCTGGACCTGGCGGGTCCACGTGGAGCAAGCAGGGCAGGCGCTCAAAAGCCACTCCCCCCACCCCCCTCACTTACTGCTAAACCAGCCCCTCGCCCTCTTAAAAAGCAACACCTAGTTGTTTACACTTTTATTGAGCACCTACTATGTGCCAAACACTGCTGCTGGGTGCTGGGATGAGGTTCTGAGCCCGACGCACTGTCCTTGCCTTTCTGTGTATGCACAGAAAAAAATAAAAATGGAGAGTCTAAAAAGAAGAAAGAAAATAGACACCATCTATGATCTCTCTTCACTCAGAGAATCCTTGTTGATATTGTGGGGTCTGTGCTTCCAGCTAGACTAGAGCTGAAAGATGAAGACATGCTGATTGGGGGAGATGGAGGCACCCCTCCTCCTCCCACTGCGTGTCTGTATATATGTGATGTGATGTGATATATAATACGATAGATATGAAATATATAATATATGCTGCAATCATAAACCTGGAGCAGCTGCCTAGAAAAATCTCCGCCAGTGTTCATGTTTGGGGCACAGGCTCACCTGGCAAACTTAGAAGGGACGGACAGAGGATGATGGTAGTCCCTGAAAGACTGCGTAGCTGGGGAAGAGGGGTTTGGCAGTAGGAGTGCATTCCACACCAGGACGGGAGAGTGGGAGGGATCAGTCATTCCAGACACCTCCCAGGGGCGGGCACTTGAACTCTTCCTGCCCCAGCACCTCTGGGAGAAAAGGAGAGAGCTGCCCCCCTGAGCTCGGCCACACCTGGGGCTCAACCAGCCTCCTGTGGGGCCCTCTGGCTGTGCAACTAAACGGGGCCCTCTCAGCTCAGCAGAGGCCCCAGGTGTCCGCCACAGCAAATGACTTCGGAGATGGAGCTCGCTTTCCAAGAGCAGTGAGTCACATTTGAGGACACCCAGAAACATATGGGAAAGGTGGGCTTGCAGGGAAGGGGGGTCCCCACGCTGGCAGGGTGGCTATGGGTTGGCATAAACCATGAATTAATTTTTTAAATATATTTTTATTGATTTCAGAGAGGAAGAGAGAGGGAGAAAGATAGAAACATCAATGACGAGAGAGAATCATTGATTGGCTGCCTCCTGTACGCCCGCTCCTGCGGATCCAGCCTGCAACCCGGGCATGTGCCCTGACCTCCTGGTTCATAGGTCCACACTCAACCACTGAGCCGTGCCGGCCAGGCTCATGGGTTAATTTTAATGTGACACTACTTGTAATCAAACAGTGACCACTAGGCATGTTCAGGTTATCAAAAAATAAGTGACCATATACTATCTTGTTATCTGATTTTTTTTTCTCAACAATTATCCTAAATATCTTTCCATAGGTTTGGTTTGGTTTGGTTTGGTTTGGTTTGGTTTGGTTTGGTTTGGTTTGGTTTTCGCTCTGAACAACAGAAATTTATTTTCTCAAAGTTCCGGAGCTAGAAGTCTGAAAACCAGGTGTTGGCAGGGCCCTGCTCTCTCTGAAGGCTCTAAGGGAGAGGCTATTCGGTGCTGTTCTCTTAGCTTCTGGTGTTGCTGGTAATCCCTGGCGATCCTTGGCTTATTGTTTCAGTCCATTCCCCGCCTGAGTATTCACATGGTGTTCTCCTTCCTTTCCATAATTTTCATTGCTACATAGTATCTCTCCTTATGGATCTACTCAAATTTATTTAACCAATCTGTCTTTTTGCTTTTATGGCTTTATTGAGATTACATACAATAAAATGCCTATATTTAAAATATGTAATTTGCTGGGTTTTGACATTTATTTTAGATATAGATATATCCCTAAAAACATCACCACAATCAAGGTAATGAACAGATTCTTCACCCCCAGAGTTTCCTTATGGCCCTTGGTAATCTCTCCCCTCTGTCCCACACACCCCTTCTCCACATCCCTAGGCAAACAATAGGCTGCCTCTGTCACTCTAGATTACTCTGTATTTTTTAGAATTCTGTATAAGTGGAATTTCTTTTCAATTTTGGAATCAGCTTGTCAATTTCTAAAACTAAAAATGAAGTTTTTCTATTTCAATCAGAATATTGCTAGTATATAGGAATACAATTGCTTTTCGTATATTAAGTATACTAGAGGCCCAATGCACGAAAATTCGTGCAAGAGTAGGCCTTCCTTCCTCCGGCTGCCGGCTCCAGCTTCCCTCTGGCACCCAGGACCTGGGACTTGGGCTGGCTTCCCTTGGGCCACCCACAGGCACCTGAGACCTGGGCTGGCTTCCCTCGGGCCACCTGCAGGACCCAGGACCCAGACTGGCTTCCCTCCGGCCCCAGCTTCGTCAGGAAGGACGTCCGAAATGACGTCTGGAAGACGTCTGGTCTAATTAGCGTATCACCCTTTTATTATTATAGACTAGAGGCCCGGTGCACAAAAATTTGTGCACTCGGGGGCGGGGGGAGGGGGGTCCCCCAGCCCGGCCTGTGCCCTCTCACAGTCTGGGACCCCTCGGGAGATAACGACCTGCTGGCTTAGGCCTGCTCCCGGGTGGCAGAGGGCAGGCCCAATCCCTAGGTGCAGCCCCTGGTCGGGCTCAGAGCAGGGCTGATTGGGGAGCTGGGGTGCCACCCCCTGTCATGCACAGAGCAGGGCAGATCAGGGGGTTGGGGCACTGCACCCTGTCACACTCAGGGCAGGGCCAATGGGGAGGTTATGGCTCTACCCTGTCACACACAGAGCAAGGCCGATCAGGGGATTGGGGAGCTCCCCCCTATCAGGCACAGAACAGGGCTGATCAGGGGGTTGGGGCGCCTTCCCCTGTCACGAACAGAGCAGGGCGGATAGGAAGGTTGTGGCCCCACCCCCTGTCACACACAGAGCTGCAGGGCGATCAGGGGGTTTGGGCGCTGCCCCCTGTCACGCTGATCCCGGTGCCGGGAGCCTCGCTGCTCCGCTGATCCCGGTGCCGGGAGGCATATTACCCTTTTACTATATAGGATAGAGGCCTGGTGCACAGGTGGGGGCTGGCTGGTTTGCCCTGAAGGGTGTCCTGGATCAGGGTGGGGGTCCCCACTGGGGTGCCTGGCCAGTCTGGGTGAGGGGCTGAGGGCTGTTTTCCGGCTGGCGAGTGACTGGAGCTCCCAACCGCTCCTTGTTTTCTTTTTTTTTTTTTTTTATTCTGGGCCAGCTTTAGCTCTGAGGCCTCGCTGCTGAAAACATTGATACAAAGTTTCGGTCCGGCTGGGTTTCAGTCCAGCTGGTTTCTGGGCTTTTGTTTACCTTCTTATTTGCAACATAGTACATAGTTGCTTAGAATTGCAACTGAGAGGCCGGCAAGTGAGGCGGGGAACGTTGGAGTCCGCAGCAAGCAAGCCTCATGTTCGCTTCCAGCTGCCTGGCTGCCGGCCGCCATCTTGGCTGACAGTTAATTTGCATATACTCACTGATTAGCCAATGAAAAGGGTAGCGGTCGTACGCTAATTACCATGTTTCTCTTTTATTAGTGTAGATATCTTGAAACTTACTAAACTCATAGTTTTAGTAGCATTTTGTAAATTCCTTAGAATTTTCTTCATAGATGATCATATTTGCAAATTAGACAGTTTTGCTATTTTTTTAAAGTTTTTATTGATTTTTAGAGAGAGAGGAAGGGAGAGGATGAGAGAGATAGAAACATCGATGAGAGAGAAACAGCGATCGGCTGACTGGCTCCTGCATGCCCCCTACTGAGGATCGAGCCCACAACGGGGCATGAGCCCTGACTGCAAATCGAACCAGTGACCTCTTGGTGCATGAGTCGATGCTCAACCACTGAGCACACCAGCTGGGCAAGACAGTTTTACATTTTCATTTCCAATCTATAGGCCTTTTATTTTTTTGCCTTGCCTGATTGTCCTGACTACAAACTTCAGCACAACGTTAAATAGTAGTAGTAAGATCCCAACATCCTTTCTTTGCTCTTGATCTTAGGGAGAGGGCATTAATTATTATTTTATTCCGATGCTAGCATAATTAGTGATAACATAACTATACACAGAAATGACTGAGAACCACATAAATATAGCACTAAACCCACACTAAATGCATTTCCAACACAATTTTCCTTTTGGTCACCTCACAAAAACCCACAGCCATTCCAACACCACCCAGCACAAGTGGAAGATTTATAAAGAAGTCGAAGTGGAAAGAGACAGCGATCTCAACTGATTGTGGTGAAAGTAGCTTACTTTTCCAAATTCTACACGATCACATGATCATGTAACCACACTGCATTATAAGGACTGATTGAAGGGTCGGCCCTTCTGCACTAGACTACGAAGTGTGAGGACTTACTCATCTTGACCCTAGCACCTGACATCACATCCAGCCAAAGTAGATGCTCAATGAATTTTGTCGAATGGTTTGTGTGAGCATGCGGAAAAAAAAAACCCTAGACCAGCGGTTCTCAACCTGTGGGTCGAGACCCCTTTGGGGGTCGAACGACTCTTTCACAGGGGTCGCCTAAGACCATCAGAAAACACATATATAATTACATATTGTTTTTGTGATTCATCACTATGCTTTAATTATGTTCAATTTGTAACAATGAAATTGGGGGTCACCACAACATGAGGAACTGTATTAAAGGGTTGTGGCATTAGGAAGGTTGAGAACCACTGCCCTAGACTAACATTAAAGAGCCTGTTTTTGAATCCAGCTCTGCCACTGATAAGCTCTCAGACCTTGAGCATGTCACTTAATTTCTTTGATATTCAGTTTCTTCATTTGTTCGTATAAGCCTTTTCTAAAACATAATTTTAGTTTAAAGACTTTTTTAAAATATAGTTTTATGATTTCAGAGAGGAAAGGAGAGGGAGAGAGAGATAAAAACATCAATGATGAGAGAGAATTATTGATTGGCTACCTCCTGCATGCCCCCTACCGGGGATCAAGCCCACAACCCGGGCATGTGCCCTGACCAGGAATCGAACCCAGGACCTTTCAGTCCACAGGCCTACGCTCTATCCACTGAGCAAAACCAGCCAAGGCTTTAATGACTTTTTACCAAAGAAATATATGCATATGGTTTTAAAATTAAGCAGTTTTAATTTGGAAAGATTTATACTAAAAAGCCACTGTACTCTATCCCTCTTCTCTTAACTGCCAGTCCACCTCCCAAGAAGCAACACTTCTTAACTCTCTTAGCTATTTCTTCTGGTTGGTATCGACATCTTTACAAAGAATGAGCTTAAATGGCAATTTCTTACTTTATCAGTTTTAAACATTACCTATAGCCATTCTTCCATGATAGGTGATAACATATACCACCATCATCACTCTTCTCTCCCCACACCCCAACAGGGTCCTACCAATGTTTTTAACTCCTCCATGATTACTTTTGTAACGTTAAGCAATACACATACACTTTTTTCCATTGTTCCATACTCCACAGACAGCAGTGCCTGACTCTGCACTTTGTAAAACAAGGATATGAGGGCCTTTACTGCCCTCTTTAGCTTCTACCTCTCAGCTTCCCTATCTGAATTTTTAAACTGTCAAGGTTGTTGACATTAAATTGTGTTCTGTAACCATAATTAAATCTTCAAAGCTTTGACTATAGATTGATTTCAATGTACAGTCTTTACATTATTATCAACTAGGGGAATGTCAGTTACATCAGAGCCAACTGGGTTCTGCCACATTTCCTTTCTTATAGAGCTGTTTGTTTTTCCTGGAGTTTCTAAGTATTTTTGTTTTTTCTGGTACTGTTTTCCTCCATTTATCCTCATCCATTAGATCTGGGCCGTTGCAACGCTCTGTGCTTTTACACACTGTGGCTATTTCTGTCACCACTCTATTATATCAGGTGGTCTATCAGATCCACTTTTTTTCTGCACAGAGCCCCCCATCCTCCTGTTCTAAGTTGACCGGTTGCTCTATAGGTTTACTAGTATGATCATTAGTGCAGTTCAGAGATTCTGGTTCTCCGCCTAGATGTATGGTAGAATCCCATGTTCCTGCCTCCTTCATCGTTCGGTTGGGCCATGTGACTGCTTCTACCAAGTTACATGGTTTCTTCTAGTTGGGAGCTTTAAGTCAGTGCATGATTTATCTCTTCTCTGTAGGCTGAGGGGCAACCTTCACTATGGCAGCTGGAATGAGAACATGGAGCCGAGTCCCTAGCTGGCTCAGAATGGGCACATTGATGTGAGCAAGAAATAAGCCCTTGTTGTGTTAGGCCACTGGACTCTGGGGGTGTTTGTTTCCTCGACATAACCTAGCCTCTCCAAACTCCTCTAACTGCATTATGGTCTCTCACAGTAAAGGTCATGGCACCCAGTAAATTGGACAAAATAACTGAGGGAAGGGGAACTAGAGATATGGCTCTCCCACCATAGCAGGTCCAGTTAGAGGGACAAGCCATGCTAGGAATCTCACACTGACATGGAAATTGGTACTGGAAATACACTGTTGCCATAACAAAACCTAAAATATGTGGCATTGACTTGAGTTCATGCAGGGAGGAGCAAAGAAATTGTTCTTGGAGGTAATGGTGAAACATTTGGTACAACTATGTCCTGCAGTGCATGGGAAAACAGGTCACAGACCTAATTAACTTTAAACTCAATGAGAGAGGATGGAAATAGAACACTGGGGATGTGCATTGGTTACTGTTGGCTGTATTTAGCAAGGCACTCGGTGGACAGAGCATCGGCCTGTGGACTGAAGGGGTCCCAGGTTCAATTCCAGTCAAGGGCACATGCCCGGGTTGTGGGCTCCATGCCCAGTGGGAGGGCTTGCAGTGGGCGGCCAATCAATGATTCTCTCTTATCATTGATGTGTCTCTCTCTCTCCCTTCCTCTCTAAAATCAATAAAAATATGTTTATAAAAAAAGAAAAAAGAATTGGCCAGTTTGCAAGTTAAAATGAAATAGAAAAACAGTCAAGACATTCAAGGACTTGCAGGATTGCTTCTCAATCCCAACGTATAAAAGATGAAACTGAGAATTTTGAGTGAAAACAGAGGTATTGCCCTCAACACACAGCATTTACATTTAAAACCTCTAGCTGCATTATGGTCTCTCACAGTAAAGGTCATGGCACCCAGTAAATTGGACAAAATAACTGAGGGGAAGGGAACTAGAGATATGGCTCTCCCACTATAGCAGTCCAGTTAGAGGGACAAGCCATGAGGGGTTTCGTTTAGAGAATCGGTGTTGCAGTGTTCGAAGTCTGGAAGAACAAAAAGAGGATGCTGATATAACCCAGATACTAATGACGACAGGAAGCAGCTACTGCTCCCAGGGCTGAGGCAATCAGCTACTAGTAACTGCCAAAAGCGGCTACACTGTTCAGAACTGAGGAATAAAAAGAAAGCGGTGTGGATACCAGACCTAAGTGTTTGGAGGGAGGGCCCACTTGGCTGCTACTCAGACCTCTGAGGGGGTACCACATGGCTGATGTGTGGACACTTACGGGGGATACCAAGTAGCTAGTAATGGGGACTGGTCTTCACACCACTGAAACTTCACACCACTTCACACCACAAACTTCCGAGTGGCTGGGGAAATGCCAAAAGAACACTGCCTGACCGTCAGATTGACTTATGACCAGAAAAGGGATCTGTGGATGGGAAAAAAGGAATACTATGGAAAGTAACCTCGGAGGATTATCTGATCACAGATTCCTAACTGGGCCGGTCATGGTGGGTAGTCATGTCCCAGGCATACAACTTCTTAGGAAAAGGCTTATCCTTGCCTTAAGTAAGCCCTGTCCTTAGTTTCTGTGTATTTAGATTAACACACCTTTGAAATAAGCTGTAACCACACTCAAGCACATAATCTTGTGAACTACCCTATAATACAATCCCCACCTTGCTTTTCCTACCTCCATGTAATCTTCCTCAGTTCCCTCCTTAATTTCAAATGAAAAAAAGAAAGAAAGAAAAAGAAAATGCCAAAAGAGGCTGGAGGCTGAAGCCATAGCTGGCCTTTGCTCCTGGGGGAGGCTGGTAGGTGCTGGAGTTAGGAAGGAAGTCCTGCTTCCCCTTCAGCCACCTTCTCATCTCCTGCCAATTCCTCCCATTGGAAGAACCTAGCAGGAAGCCAACAGGCAAGGACATCTGGGGAACGGTGGTTTGCTGAGTTCCATCAACACAGACCAACATATTTAAGGGTGAGCTTGGAGCTGAGAGACCATAGGAAAACAACAGACACCCAACAACGCATGCTGGCCCAAGATACATGTAAATCAAGGAGATATGTAAGGTACATAAATTCTGACCACTATGTTGTACACCTGAAACTATATGTCAACTATAATTAAAACATAAATTTTATTTTTTTATTTTTAAAAAACTCTTCTGTTTTTCTTTTATTAACTTATTGATTTTAGAGAGAGGGGAGAGAGAGAGGGGAGAGAGAGAGAGAGAAACATCGATGTGTTGTTCCACTTATTATGCACTCATTGGTTCATGCTTGTATGTGCCCTGATCGGGAATTGAACCTGAAACCTTGGTGCATCAGGATGACACTCCAACCAACCTAGCTACCCAACCAGGGCAAAACATAAACTTTAAATAGTTCCAGATAAGAAGTCAACTAAGTTTTTAAAAGAGTTGTAGTCTCAAAAAAACTACCAACTTGAGCGAAAAGACTGTTACTGTTCAAGTAATAAAATGTCCCTTGGGTCCCTAGCCATCTATAAGAAAATGACTGAGAAATGACTCAATCACTGATTTAGGTATATTCCCCAACATTCTTTTGAGATGTGGCCAAGGAGGGGGATGAAAAAGGAAGGACCTCCTACAGAGCGCTGCAGAGACCACAGAGAACAGTGCATAAAGGAGCCGTTACCCAAAGATAGTTTCCATCTCCATGGCAGGGGGCCCTAAACATGTCTGCCTCGTGGAATTTCAGGATCGCCAGGAGCCACTATCAACTACTGTGTGTCTCCCACTCTTTCCTTTCAGAATAACAGTGTTTATCATAATTACCAGATTCCAGTTCCACCATTTATGTTGGAGGTGGGAGAGCAACAGGAACCATATTGTCATTTCTCCAGTTCTCATCTGCAGGTTAAGATGAGCCACATTTGGCCCAGCTGGTTTTGGGTTCGATCCCCAGTTGAGGACATGCAGGAGGCAGCCAATTAATGATTCTCATCATTGCTGTTTCTCTCTCTCTCTCTCTCTCTCTCTCTCTCTCTCTCTCTCTCTCCCTCTCCCTCTGAAATCAACAAAAATATATTAAAATAAATTTTTTTTTAAATGAGCCACATCTTCACCTGACTGAGAAAGCTCCGTGCATCATTCAGAAACCCTCCCCGCTGGATGACCTTAAAGGCAGAGATGATGGACAAGGGTATTTGGGGCAGAGGGCATAGCTTGTACCAAACCCTACAGGTATGAGAGACCACAATGATGCCATGCTGTGGAACAAAGACGTGGGGCACATCACCCCACTTTGTCCTATTTATTGTTAAAGTTTAGCTTAAGGTAGGGCCATCCATCCCTCCTAGAAGTGGAGACCATGTCCCAGCGAGAGGAGGGGGCTTCACCAAGGTCACAGAAACCTTCATGAAGGCAGCCAGATCCCAGGCCTCCCAACTCCCAGTATGTTAGGAGTGGGTTTCCCCCTACCAGACTCACGGGCACCTCCTCCCTTCTCCCCACTGCCACCCCTCCCCACAGCCAGGCCCTCAAGCTCTCAGGGTCCCCCAGGCCGGTCCTTGGCACTCACACTGACCATTCTCATTTACTCCCTAAAACACCCCCGCAGTATCTGACCCTGAGAAATTTTAGACATCCCAAGGAGAATAGCTGCTTATAACCATTTGCTAATTACATGTATGGATGTCAATTAATTCATTTAGCTAATTAGCCACTCAGTGAGCACCACGCACCAAAGAACTGTAAAAGACAGGCATATGGTGCGGGAGGGGGTGGCCGGGTGCTCATGCAGCACACAGGGACAGGGGAGGCACGGTGGCTGCAGCTCCTCCCCACCCCCAGATGGGTGGGGGGAGGAGGCTTAATGGCTAGGCTGCTGCTGCTGCCATAAAATAGAATTACAGCTTTCCACTAATGGCACTGGGAAAACACGCAGGTGTGGGCACAGACAAGCACACATGCACATAAACACAACTTCGTTAGCTTGCAAACATAGCATGCACATACCCATAGGTACAGCTCACATGCACATGCACACAGATAGACACACATACATATATGTGGACATGTGGGGTCATGAGGAACCAATCCACAGAAATTATTTTTTCAATGATTAAGTTAAGCCTCTATTGTAGATGTTCTTTGAAAGAAGGGTATTTCTGGTTGGGCATTTAACATGGGGGTGAAGAAATGTACCTGAAAAGAAATGACAAGGCCTATACTTCAAGCTCAAGGTGAAACCACTCCCTGACCATTACTGTTCCCAAAGTGGATACTACCTATTATTTCTTTTTATTTTTTTTAAAAAAATTATTTTATTTATTGGGGGTAACATCTATATTTATAAAATCCTAAGCGACCGTTTGGTTGTTCAACCGTTTGACCAGTAGCTATGATGCACATGACCACCAGGGGGCAGACACTCAATGCACAGGCATGGAAACATGGAACAGACTAATGAATCTCAGAGGGAAAGGGGGAGAGGGAGGGTGGGAAGAGATCAACCAAAGATTTTATATGCATACTAGAGGCCTGGTGCACAGATTTGTGCAAAGTAGGGTCCCTTGGCCTGGCCTGCGGGGATCAGTCCGAAACTGGCTCTCCGACATCCACCAAGGGATCCCATTTGAGAGAGGGTGCAGGCCAGGCCAAGGGACCCCACTGGTGCATGAATCCGTGCACCAGGCCTCTAGTTGGTTAATAAAATTACATGTTTCAAGTGTACAATTCTATAATACATCATCTGTGTATTGTTTTGTGTGTTTATCACCCAAAGTCAAGTCACAGAAATTTTCTTAACCAAGTTCTACCTTAGGTGGAGGCAGGACAAAGGGAATTCTCTTTTACTGCATCCAACTTTGCGCCAAGCACTGTGCTTAGCCCTTCCACGTGCATTACTTCGTTTAATCTTCATCTAACCCACAAAGAATTAATTATATTCATTTTTAAATTGATTTTAGAAAGAGAGAGAGAGAAACATTGATTTTTTGTTCCATTTAGTTATGTATTCATTGATTGATTGTAGTATGTACCCTGAGGATCGAACCCAAAAACTTGGTATATCGTGATGATGCTCTAACCAACTAAGCTACCCAACCAGGGCTGAATTATATTCACTTTACAAATCAGGAAACTGAAGATCAGACGAGCCAAGACACTTGCCCAAGGCCACACAGCTGGGTTTTTATCTGCTTGCAGTTGGTGGGCTTTTGGGAAAATAGCTCTTTTGGGGTGAGGGGACCAACTGCTTACGGAGTGGAAATGGGCTGCTCACAGGCTTGTGCCACAGGGATGAGAAGAAAATTGAACACATGGGAAAGAGGATTGATGTGAGGAGAGAGACACACACTGGATACTCCATCACAAATGTCATTTTCAACGGGAAAGGGATCAGCCTCAGCTTCCTCCCATGAGTCCGCTCCGCTAGGCCCAACACTCAGGACACACGGTGAATTAGGTCTGAGCTCACAGCCAAATGAGACAGAGGCTGTAATAGGCTGTCACCAGAAGAGCAAGCATTTAAGCTCACTGGATGGAGCTCCCATGCTTTCTCATGTCCCATGCTCCCTCTGTCTTCCTGCCCTCGAGAGAGGCTGGCTCTAAAGCCTAAGATGAATCCCCCAACTCCTCTCCGGCTTCTTCAATCGGTCCTTCTCCTTGGAATCCCATCCTGGTTCGGCACACCCTTCCTCACCCCATAATGACCACAGGGTTTGGCCTACCCCACAAAACAAGAATGAAATTTCCCCCTATTTAAGGGATAAAAAGAAAATTCTGACACCCCTCTTCCAGCCTCTCCTTTCACCTCCCCCCATGCCCATTTATCAAAGGGATAATAGGGGACCACAGGTTAGGAGATTCGTTTACTCATCTATTCAACAAACTCCAGAGTATTCCTCTGGGCTAGAACTGGATGGATGGTCTCAAACACTATTCTAAGAAAAAAAAACAACTTGCAGCTCAACCCCCAGTTCACATCAACATGATGTCCAGTACTTCTATCAGTTGAAAAGCGTCTGTTGCAAATGACAGAAAATCCAACACAAACAAGTCTCAGCAGAGGTGTAAGAAATAAAGCGAGCCCCCAAATTCAGGGGTCCTAGTAGAACACAAAACATACTCGGGAGACAGGCAGCAAGACAAATAGCTTTACCTCTATGTAGAAGGGTGTGCACACATGCTCCGGAAGCCCAGGCACACCGAGCAGGTGGTCTGCTCGGCTTTATAATCCCTGACTTGTCCCTTGCTCTTGATTGGAGATCAGGCGCACAGTCTTTTGCGATTGGCTCATTCAAAGGGAGGGGTTGGCTTTTGCTGTTTCAAGATGGTGGCCCCTAGGAGAGCTGCAAGCCATGTGGCCAACATGGCGGCTGCCAAGTCACGCAGTCCAAAATGACGGCTGTCTACACTGTTCTTTGGCAGAAAAGATGACTTGTTCATTCCCACAGAGGGAACGTATTGGCTCACATAACTGAGAAGTCGAGAGGTACCAGGCGGCTTCAGGCACAGCTTGATTCAGGGACTCGCGCAGTCATTGGGACCTGCCTTTCTCTTTCCCATTCCTCCCTTTCCATGTGTTGACTTCATTCTAAAGCTGCACCAAATTCAAGGCCACCAGGAAAGAGGAGCTTTCCAAGAGCTCCAGAAGCTCTGGGATTCACTCTGGTTAGTTGGGGTCAGGGCACAGGCTCACCTCTGGACCAATCAGCATGGCCATGGGAATGCCATGCTCAGATTGGCTGGATCAAGGTGGGGAGTTTCATTAAAACCACTTGGACTGAGAGGACTTGTCAAAGAGGGGGGATGGCGGAGGATGGGAAGGCAAGCTACCAATACCCACTACAACGTTCTAAGCATTCAAGGCAGGCAGAGTAAGGAGTATCAGCCCCATTTTGCAGCTAAGGAAACTGAGGCTGAGAAAGGAGATAAGCCTAATAAAAATTACACAGTAAGTAAGGGATTGAGTCAGAGTTTGAACCAATTCCTCTTCCTTTCCACCTCGAGTCTTTCCCTTAAAACAAGTATCCGGCAGCACTCTCTAGGCATCAATCTGAAACGAACCACCTTCCTCAGGCCTTGCTGTTCACCAATCAGGAGCCTGGGCCAGCAGGGCCTCCTGACTCCCCGGGAAAGGCCTCCCAGCCTGGAGACTCTGGGAAAGCCAGCCTGCTCTGTCTACATCGCACCACAGCCCCACCCATAGCCCTTTGTGCTCACTCCAGGAAAAAGCCGAAAACCTGCAACACAACTCTCCCCAGGCTCTCTCTGCCCAGGTATGGTGAGGGGCCAGCCCGGAGGGCCCAGAGCAGCCCTGCCACCACCAATGGGAATTGGAGGATACACACCAGCTTCCTGTCCCGAGGGTGGCATGACGAGGCGGGGCCTGTTCTGCCCCGTTTCCCACAGGAGTAACTGGCCTGCTAACACACCCTTTGCTGGCTGCCTTCCTGCCCTGTCTCCCTCCCCTCTTTTCCCTGCTTCCTGGGATCACTCTTACCCAGGCTTGGTTTCCAGTCCTTGCCTGGGATCTGCTTAGGGAAAAACACAATGTAAGATACTCCTCCCTACTCTTCTCTAACAGGAGGGAGAGGAAGCTGGAGAGGGTTCAATAGAGCCATAATTTTCAAGTCTTTTTCTAGTACAGTGGTTCTCAACCTTCTGGCCCTTTAAATACAGTTCCTCATGTTGTGACCCAACCATAAAATTATTTTCGTTGCTACTTCATAACTGTAATGTTGCTACTGTTATGAATCGTAAATATCTGATATGCAGGATGGTCTTAGGCAACCCCTGTGAAAGGGTCGTTCGATTGAGAACCGCTGTTCTAGTAGAATGCTTTTTTCAAAGACTCTTCTTCTCTTTCTGGTTTTCAACCCCCTGCCCACCAGAAATCCAGGCCTCGTCCTTCCCTCCCTCCCTGTCACCCCATTGAGTCCCTGATATCCCACAACCCCTTTTCAGTCTTGTGAATTCCTCAGTCCCTGGCATCTTCTAAACCAACGCCATTTTATTCTCCACCAGGTTGTGTGCTAAGGGGAGAGGGAAACTTTTGGTCCCTTGGTGAGGGAGGGAGTGGGTTGTGGAATTGGATGTAGTGTGCTCCTTCCCCAAGCGTCTAAAAACAGACACATCCCACCCGCCAGCAGGGCTCAGAGGTTGAGCATGACCTATGAACCAGGAGGTCATGGTTTGATTCTCAGTCAGGGCACATGCCCAGATTGAAGGCTCAATCCTCAGTAGGGGGCGTGCAGGAGGCAGCCAATGATGATTCTCTCTCATCATTGATGTTTCCATCTTCCTCTCCCTTCCTCTCTGAAATCAATAAAAATATTTTTAAAAAATAATAATAATAAAAGTAAATAAAAACAGACACATCCCACACCTCAAAAATTCATTTCCTATTGAACTCTCAGATGTCTACATATTCTCTCTGATAATGTAACTTTGGCCTAATTATGCTATTAGAGCTCTCAGCCCCTCTCACTGTGGAAACTTTACAAAACTCCCTTTTTTAAAAAACAGTATTGATTTTAGAGTAAGAGAGAGGTAATTGTTGTTCCATTTATTTACGCATTCATTGGTTGCTTCTTGTATGTGCCCTGACCAGGGATCAAACCCGCGACCTTAGCGTACTGGGAGAAGCTCTAACCAACTGAGCCATCCACCAGGGCCAAAACTCTCTTATAACCCTCCGTGGCAGAGTGCCATGTGTCAGGGTCCCAGACTGGCCGAGGCCTGCTTTCTCCCCTGCCTCATGAGGAATGTCAGAGGTCAGTCTACCTTGCTGTCTCCCTTTATCCGCCTCCTCCCCCCACCCTCTCAAGGCTCACCTTCCCATATTCCTCTGGAGTCTTTGGAGATAGGGAATACCAGCTAGCAAATGCTGTGCAACAAATCACATCAAAGCTTAGTGACAGAGCACAACCATTTATTTGCTCACAAGTTCTGGGCCAGGATTTCAGGAAGCTGGGCAGCTCTCATGTGGGGTCTCTCCATGGGGGCAGTCAGGTGTTGGCCAGGGCTGGAGTCATCTGAAGGCTTCACCAGCCTGGGGATCCACGTCTCAGGAGACCCACTCACTCAGCTGCCAGGTGGGCAGGGAGGGGAGCCCCACCACCACCGACTGCCCTACAGGGTCAGAAGCCCCAGGAAGGGCAGATGGAAGAATCAGCTTCATTGCTGGTGAGGGGAGATTGGGGGGTGGGGTGGAGGTCTCCCACCTAACCCAGATGTCAGCAGGCACTGTAGGGTGATGGTCTCCCCCATCCCAACAGCACCAGAGGCTGCCTGCACTTCACCTAAGGGGACCTCGAACAAGACCAGCCCAGCCAGAAGTTCCCCGAATGTGTGATCCCCAGAATCTGTGAGGGGAATACAGGAATGTTTGATGCCACTTCTTTGGGGTTAACTTGATATGCATTAGTAAACCATCAAACACCCCCTATCTCCACATACACTGCATTTTAAAGCGGTGAGTCTGCCCTGGGCTGTCAGGCTCCCTGCGATTATCAGTCAAATGGGTCACTACTTCTCCCTCTCCCTCTCCCCCTCCGCCTTCACCTCCTCACCCCCATGGAGAACAAGCGAGAGGAGCAGAGAGAGAGGCCAAGAATGTCCTTCATTCCAGCACATCAACTCCAGCCGCTGGCAAGGGGAACGTAGACAGGAGGAGATGCTAACAGCCCACACCCCCACCCGTGCCTGTTCTCCACCCCTCTGCCCAGCCTCCTGTGCACACACACACCCTTCCCCATTGCTGTTGCTTTTTCAAGCTCTTAGCTCTTCCTCCTCTCCCCTCCTCGCCCCCCGGGCCTCTAGCCAGCATCTGTACAAACACAGGGCCTGGCTAAACACAGAGACTTCTAGTCCAGCCTCCGCTTTGAGGAACACAAAGACTCCGCAGAGCTGGGACGGTACAGCTTGTTCCAAGCTAACTGAGCGACGGTGGCAGGCCACCGAGGAACCAGCCCAGGGCGGGAGTGGGGACAGGGTCAGGGGTTAGGAATGTCCTATTCCTAAAAGGAAAGACATTAAACTATTTTTAAGCCAAAAAGGGGATTTCTGGGGAGGTCACTGGGATAGCCCACAGAACAGGAAGAATCTTGGCAGGAACCCGGGTGGCGGTGCCAGGGGCCTTGACAACTGGAACATAAGCCAAACTTTTAACAATGATTACATCTAGGGGTGGGATCATGGAGCACTTACTCTTCTCCCATACATTGTTTGGATTTCTTTCTCAACAATCATGTATAATCATATACAATTTCCATTTAGAGAGAAAATGGGGATTTGAAGTAAAGAGGGGGTGCCTGGAGCCCCACAACCTCTGTGCCCCCTCTGCCTTCTGGGGCACCTCCAGGGAATGATCTCTCAAGACCTTCCAGCTCAGACCTACCGTCAAACGCCAGCGTCTGGACCTGCTCTGGGTCCGGGCTCAGCCTCGCCTGCCATGACCTGGCCCAGGACGGCAGCCAGCACCTCAGACCCACCAGCACCCCACGTGTAGAGATCTGGGTCCCCACTGCTGGTCTTCCGCCTGCTGACAAATGATCCTGCCTTCCAGCCACAAGCTGTGACTCCCGGGCTCATCCGTCAGCCGCCCAGCCAGTGCAATCGGAGTTTAATGATGTCATGACAGGAGTGATTACAATGGAATTGTTAATTACCTTCCAGCCATCAGCAGCTCCTGCAGGCCCTCCACCATGTGGCAGCTGCCGCGGCCACCCCGTGCCTGCACGTACCTCCTCTGGCCTCATCGACCACCTACTGAGCTCCCAAAGGCCCTGGGATACGGGAAGGGCCTTTCGTGGGGGATGATGAAGCACCAGCGTGTCCCCCAGGCCCTGGCGCTCCGAAGGCCTGAGTACTTTCCTCTGGTTTGAAGTGTAGAACCCATGCCGTCAGTCCTGAAGGTAAACATCGACCACACTGCTTATGGGCACAGTCAGCGGCTCCCCACGGCCCAGCGTGAAGGCTAAACACCTTAGCTGAGCATCTGAATGTTCCACGAGGGAACGCCCAGAGGAAGGTGCCTGCCGGCCTCTAGTTTCAGCTCCCATCACTCAGCTCCACACACCCCAGCAACACAGCTGCCTGCTGCCCAGCCACGCCTCAGACTTTCCCCACCCCATGCCCTTGCCCAGGCTGTCCCCTTCTTCACCCGTAGCTCCATGCACACAATTCCTACCAGGTCTTCCGGGCCTGCACCAAGTGCTAGCTTTACAGAAAAAAAAGGGGAGGGGGGGTGACCAAGATCCCTTCTCCCGCCCACACGCCCCACCCCCAAGTGACTTTGGCCTCCTGGAACCTCCCATAGCTCTTCATGTGACCTCCGTTCTCACACCACTGTCCCAGTGGCCCCGTCCTGCCTCTCCCACAGCAGTGAGTTTCTAAGGGCAGGGCCTCGCACTCAGCACGGGGCCTGGCGTGGATTCAGTGCCAGGTCTGAGAGCCAACTCAGGAGGAAGGACATTAAAGTGGCCCAGAGAAGAAGGCAGCATGAGCCATTGTTTCCTCCTTGGGGGGACCCTGTGCCCCCATCCAGGCCCTCACCACCTTACATGGAGTAATGGCCCCTTACTGGTCTCCCTGCAGCCCACCTCCACCTGCAGCAGCCAAAGTAAGCCTTCCAAACTGAACACTGTGAGTCGGGTTGTGCTGTTCCTTGGCATAAAGCCCTCATCCCCTGGGGGATACGTTCCTTAGTGTTCCAGGCTCTTCGTGACCATAGCAGGCACTTCGACTGCTGCCTGCACGGCGCCCCACCACACACAGGCCAAGGCCACAATAGCCATGTACGTAGCTCACAGGTGACTGGGCTTCAGCTGGACCTACCTGGTCCAAGCTCAGCCAATTAGATGTTCTCTCTGCCCCTGGGAAGTGGGCTTCCGGATGTGGAACTGGGAGGTGTATAAGTGCTCAGGAGCCATGGGGAGGCTCCGTCCACTTGGGGAGGACAAATGAAGGGACAAGCATGAGGAAGGGAAAGAAGAGGGCCGCAGAGGGATAGAAAGATTCCAGACCCTGTCCTTCTGGCGTCCAGGTGAGGCTCCTGTCTCCTCTAAATGTCCTTTCTGTCTTCTGCTTTCTGCTCTATGTGTACAAAGAGGCCTGGCCAGTTTGGCTCAGTGGCTAGAGCATCGGCTCTCAGACTGAAAGGTCCCAGGTTCAATTCTGGTCAAGGGCACATACCTCAGTTGCAGGCTCCATCCCCAGCCCCAATTGGAGGCAACCAATCGATGTGTCTTTCTCACATCAATGTTTATCTCCCTGTGTCTCTTCCACTCTCTCTAAAAATCAGTGGAAAAAACATCCTTGAGTGAGGATTAACCAAGTAAATAAATAAATGTATAAAAAGATGGAGGAAATTTTGCTCATCCAAACAAGTAGAAGAGGAAAATTTTCCCTCTACTTCTAGGTTCTTTTGATTGGTCTGATAATCAAATTGGCATAAAGCAAATTAACAAGAGAAAAAATTTAATTTTGTACAAACCCAAAGATATGAGACTCAAGGGCGAGTTGGGCATGACGAGGCTTATGTACCAGCCTGGGCTAAGGAGTGGGACAGGAGCCTGGGCGTCAGAGGGGAGGGGCGAGGCACACGACAATAAGAAGGGCAGATGTTTGTAGCTAGATGTTTGCCCTGCCATGCACATAGGTCACTCAGCTAAAAATTATCTCTGTAATAGCTCGCTTTCTGGGCCAGACCCCCTATCTAAGTTCCTTTAGGTAGTTGAGGGAGAGGTTAAAGTTTTTCTTGAGTCTGCTGGGTCTTGATTGCCTTCAGCTCAAAACAGTCCACATGCCACAGTGGCACATTCTGGGGAGGCCTGTTCTGCTCCCCTTCACATGTATAATTCGAAACAAGCATCGTATGTGTTTGGAACAAATACTCTGTAAAACCCCTTGGGGAGCAGTAGGGATGTGGGGGCACAAGTTCCCAGGGCTGGTCCACATTCCACAAGGGGGCAGGGAGCTGCCCTCTGAGAGGCAGACAAGAGTGTCACGCTGCGTCTAGCAGCACCCAGGAGTAGGGATTCCAGAGAACCAACCACCCGTTTCAACCACAGCCCTGCCCCTCACTGACTGGACCACTGATCTCCGGCCTCAGTTTCCTGGTCTGTGAAAGGGGTATGCCCATAACAGTACCGCCTCGGCGGGTTATTGTGAGGATTCAGCCCATTAATATGTAGAAAGCACAGAGTAGCAACTGGTAAGGGCAAACATCCACAAGTGTTAGCAAAGTGGCTGCTGTTGACAGGAAGTCCCGGTACCAGAGTCCTGAGGTAAATGCAGGTGCGCACATTTGAAGCCAGGAGCTGGGCCCAGGGGAATCCAAGACTAGCCTGCAGCCCTAAAGAGGCCGAGAGAACTCCCCTTTGTCCCGAGGACCTGCCAACGACCAGGGGCTCCCTCAGTGAGCACTAGTGAGGAGAGGGAGGAGCACTGGTTTGGGAGTCAGCAGACTGGGTTTCAGTCTTCGCTCTGCCACTTAGTCCCAGATTCCTGGGCAAGCCACTCGGCTGCCCTGCTCTGTGACACGGGCACTGGTTCTAGAGAAGGTGACTGGGCTTTGCTCGCCCACGTCAGGGGCTATCAATCTCCAGAGACAGCAGTTGTCCCTTTTGCCCTCCTAGGTCTGGGGCCAGTGGGACAGCATCATCTCCGACGTGAAGAGCAGAGACAGGTACCTCCAGATGAATGCCTTCCAGGCGCCAAGCTCATGCCAAAGAAAAATGGCAACAGGGCCTCTGGCCGGTGTGCCTCAGTTGGTTGAGCGTCATCCCATGCACCAAAAAGTTGCTGGTTCGATTCCCGGTCAGGGCACATGCCCAAGTTGCAGGCTTGGTCCCCAGGAGGGGGGGTGTGCAGGAGGCAGCAATGGATGATGTTTCTCTTTCTCCCTCTCCCTTCCCCTCTCTCTCAACATCAATAAAAATACTTAAAAAGAAACATACAAACAAAAAAATAGCAACCGACTAAAACCACAAAGACTGAGCATCCAGTAGGACAGTGTTGCTACTGAGCAGGTCACCCAATCCGGCACAGAGCCCAGGCTCTCAGGGATTCGAGTTTGGTGAGGAAAACGATGAATTGGGTTTAAGTCAAAACACCAAGCACTGTCTTTGTTCCATGTGAAGAAAGCAAAGCTTCTGACAGACCAGCGATACCCAGGTGGCAAGCAGGTCTGCCCCAAGGTCAAGGCAGAAGTTATCACTCTGTACAGAGCTCTACACGCACCACCACTGACCCTCAGGACAACCTCACAAACATGGCTTCTCGCCGAAACCGGTTTGGCTCAGTGGATAGAGCATCAGCCTGCGGACTGAAAGGTCCCAGGTTCGATTCCGGTCAAGGGCATGTATGTACCTTGGTTGCGGGCACATCCCCAGTAGGGGGTGTGCAGGAGGCAGCTGATCGATGTTTCTCTCTCATCGATGTTTCTAGCTCTCTATCCCTCTCCCTTCCTCTCTGTAAAAAATCAATAAAATATATTTAAAAAAAACAAAAAACAAAAAACAAACAAACATGGCTTCTTAAAGTGGGAAACTGAGGCTCTGGGGAATAACAAGCAGGCAGTAGGCAGGCTGAGCCCAGAAATTTGGGTGGGATGGGGAGGAGCCAGGCCAGAATTCCCCCCCTCAGGCCTTTGGGGTTTGTGGGAAATGTGCAATCTCCCCAGGCTGCATGGGCTGGCCACCTACCCTCTCCTCTCAGCAGCCTCCCCCACCACCACCACCCCCACCCCCCCACCCCCTGCACACACACATCATGGGGTGATTTTTCAACCCAGACTTTCCAACCTCACCTCTCCCAGGCAGCCAGACACCCCTGACCCCCCACAGCTGCCAGCCAGCCCTGCCTGCCTCCTGGAGCTGCCGGAAGTCGCTCTGCAGACACCCCCTAGTGGAAACAGCTCATTATGGGATGGGGAAAATGTGCTAGAACATTAGCTTAATAAATCAAGTGCTCCTGGGGCCCTGCAGCCAGGCTGCTCTGTGAGGAGGGGCTCGGCGCCCACCCCTGCTGGGCCCGGAGGGGCCAGGAGCTCAGAATGCCAGGGATGCACCGCCCCTCCTACCCTGTGGAGCCAGGCTTGCACCCCCACTCCTCAGAGTCAGGCTTGCGCCCCTAACCTCAAGGGGCCAGGCTTGCACACCCTCCCTGTGGCCGCCCCCCCATGGTACTAAGAAGCCTGTGGAGAGGCCTTGGGAGTTCAGCCCACCCAGGGTTTGAATCCCGGTGCTGCCACTTGCTAGCCTGTGACCTAGCGTGAGGGCCTCCTGGGAGCCTCACTGTCTCATCTCTACAATGAAGCAATACAGACACTGCTGATGGAGGGCTAGGGAGCCAGTGCCCTCACAGCTCACCACAGCCTTTCCCATGATGCGGCCTTCCCATTTTTCAGAATGGTGAGAGTTAGAGCATGTAGCTGGTTATTTCCAGCCCTGCCGACCCTCTGCCCAAGGTCACTACCAATCCTTGGCCTTGCCTCCATCTCAGAGGGTACTGTGCAGGGTGGCCAGGTCCTAGAGGATAGCTAGACCTGCAGAGTAATAGGCTTACCTCTTGGGTGCCCAGGAAGCTGGCCCCCTACCAACTCTACCTCCCACCCCAGCCAAGGAAACCCCAACCAATGGTAAAGGGGCTCCCTCCTGCCAGGACCCAGGAGCCCCAGGTTCCCAGCAGCCTGCCACTATGTCCCTTCTCCCTTCCAAACCCTTCCTAGTCCCTCCTCCCGACTTTCCTGGGCAGTGCAAGAACTGGCCCCTCAGCCTTTCCCATCTAGTCCTGGCTCAGCTCTAACCACTGGGTGCCTGCAGCAAAGCCCCCCTCCCTCGGTCTCAGTTTCCTCCTCTGTACAAGGCTTAGCCCAGAGGATCCTAAGAAGGTCCTGCTTACCACCACCCACCACCCTTTGCTGGTCTAGGCAGGGAAGGGGTGCAATACCAGAGCTCCTTAGCAGGGAAAACCACCATATAGAGAACTAATTCCTCCTGCTCTCTGGGGGGTGGAGAGAGGCTAGAGAGAGAAAATTCAATTACCAGACCATCTATTTGTCAACTCCTCCCTCCCCATTGACTTAATTTTCTCCCACAAACCCAGAGTCAGAGGAGGCCAGAGGAGTGAGCCTGCAGGCCCAGGGAGGGAGGGACAAAAGAGAGCTGGAACAGGGAAAGGGAAGGGGGAACCCCAAAATGGACATGGGATGGGCCCACTGGACACACATCAAGCCAGGAAGCCTCACTTGGGCCAAGAACAAACAAGCAGCACCCAGAGACGAGGAATAGATATTCTTGTGGGTCTAGCCCTGCCCAGCATCGCTTCCCCCGGGGAAGCCTTCCTGAGTCTCCCAGGCCCAGTTAGGAGCCTCCTCCGGGCTCCCACAACCCCTTTGGTTTCCCAACACCATGCTTATCTGGTCTGTTTACTTTCATTCATTTATACAACAAACATCTGTGGAACATAGTATGTTTCAGGCTAAATGCTGGGAATGGAGCTAAAAACAAAAAATAGCCGCAGTTTATCAGGGAAGACTGATCCTATATAACAAAAGCCTAGTATGCTATTCCTCACAGCATGGCGGTTTGAGGGCAGTCACGGCAGCTGGCTTCCACCACAATGAATTCTCCAAGAGAACACAGCAGACAGTCTTGGCGTTTCTATGACCCAGCCCGAGTCATAGAAATAGTGTCACTCCCATCGCTCTGCAGGTTAAGGCAGTCATAAAGGTCCACGTAGGCTCAAAGAGAAGACACTGAGACCCCATCTCTTGATTTGATGGGAGGAGTGTTCGAGTCACATTGAAAGAGGAACATATGGGACAGGAGATATTATGGCAGCCATTTTTAGAAAATACAATCTGTTACAAAACCCACTTAGATTTAAATAAGATCGCCTCAAATGCTCCATTCACCCTTGGAAGTTAACTCCTCCACATTTCACATTTCTGCAAATTCCCCAGGGGCTGATTTACATTCCCACGATCACCCCTGATTCTAAGTTCCTGCTTCAGCTGCATTTGATCAATTTTTGGACTATCTCACTGGCCTGTGGGTGTTAATTTTGTCACAAGCCATAAGACTTCGACAGAAACGCAACCCCTGCCTCAATTTCCACCAAGCCATCACCTAAGGCAAATGAGGACACCGTGGGCCCTGCTGAAGATTTAAGGAGGCAGAGGAGCAACTCCAGTGACTTGCAAATGAATAGTAGACATCCCTGCTTGTCATGGAGGTTTATTCTGGGCCTCTTCACTCCGCACACCTCACCCTCTGCCCTCTCTCCTCTTCTGCCCTCCTCTCTCTTCCTCACCCCTTCCTCTCAACTCCACCACCCACCCACATTTTTGTCAGCTGAGCAGTTCTCCTGGACAGACCCCTTGCCATAAACTTGGCCCCGGGCATTCATTTGGAAGCTTAAGGCTTTCCAAGTTCAGAGCCACCCTCCTTGAAGAGGTCTGGGTGCGAGGAGAGAAGATTGGCCTGGATTCCTTGATGCAGCCATGGATTTTTCTTCCATTCCCAAGCCAGGACCATCAAATGGGACAGGGGCTATAAGGGGGAAGGGCTTTATGTGTGTCCTATCACTTAATCTTTGGAAAAACTCTCCTCTGTCTCCCCTCACTGCACTAGGAGTCCTTAGAAGCGGAGCAGCCTACGTCGTTTGGGTCGTTAAAGCCCACACAGGGTAAGCACACAGGCCAGGTTTCTGAGATGACAGCACTTCAAATGGCACCGAGCCGGAGCCGGAAGTCAGGCCCTGTTTAGGGTCCTATATGCAATTCACTGGAGCCAACCTGACCACCCCTCCCCAGACAGACCTGCTCTGAGATCATTGCTGTAGGCTGTCCTCATTGCTGACTGTGGAGCACCCAACAGGAAGACAGATCAGGAAACTCAGCAGAAAAGTATGCAAAGGGCACAAACAAGAAGCCCAGATGACTAACAAGTACATAGAGAGCTGCTTATACTCACCAACAATCCAAGCAATAATCCAAATTAACGTGTTGGCACTTTACATCCATCACAAAGGCAAAAACTAGAGTGGTGGATAATACCGGGTGCTGGCAGGTGCATTCGGGGTGGGGGGGGGGGGGGCGGGAGCATACTGCTGGTGGGCTGCCAAGTGCTTCGGTCATGCTAGAAAGCAACCAAACAACATTTAGTAAAATTCAGTAGGTGTGTGTCCCATAACATAGCCATTGAACCCCTGGGTATGCCAAGGAAATTCTCACCCAGGTTCAGGGGGACACGTCCATGGCTGGTCTGTCAAGGAATTATTGGTGAGAGGAAGAAATTCGAGGCAATGTAGATGTCCATCACCGGTGAATGGATCAGTAAAAGGTGGTGGATGTGTGATCAGAAAACTGTACAGCAACTGGAAGCAACCTAGAGAGGCCTTCAAACATGCAGTGTTGATCGGGGGGAGCGGGTAGAGTGAAGCTACAAAATGAGACCTCTCCCACCCAAAACAACGCTCGTGTTTTACAAACACATTTAAGGTCATATATGGAATTCACTGGAGGGAGTGCTCATGGAAAGAAGAGACTGAGAGAGAAAACTGAAAGTGAGTCGGGTGGAGGATTAGGAAGAAGAAGAAAAGGCACAGTGTTCAGAGCTTTGTATGTATCATCTCATTTCATCTTTGGAATATTCTACGAAGTAGCACTATTAATATCGCCATTTTTTCAGCTCAGACAGCTGAGGCTAGGAGACATCATTCTATTATCCAAGGTCACATCGCTGTGGCAGTGAGTACAAGTGCCAGGTTTCCATGGCGGTCACCTCCTTCCTGCCCTGTCTGCCGTCACCCCAATCCCAGCTCAGCTGAACTCTGAATGTGGCTCCAGGAGCCTGGCCTCGCTTCTCTGTCTGGTACTGTGGCTTTGGGGTGTCCACTAGCTGCTGGCATTCAAACCTCTTCAGACTCTGCCTCATCCATGCCCTGGGATTTCCCCCTCCCCCCAGCTCTGTCCCCTTCAAATCCAGCCCCACACTAGCCAGCAACCCTCCCCCTCCCCCAAGAATGGGTCCCTCCAAGAGCAGTTCAGGTCAGTGCCCTCTAGGAGCTGATGGCTGCCACCACCTATACACTAAGTCCAACTCCATCCGGTGTTCAATGCCCTCCACACTTGGGCCCAGCTGATCTGGGAAGCCTCACCTCCCATTACTCCCCTACATACTTCTGATGCTGGTACTTGCCATGCCATGGACCTGCACACCACCTTGAACGCCTTCCTCAGCCCTCCTCTGCCAGTGGGACCCTCAAATCCTGGAAGACCACCTTCTCCTGGGAAGTGCTTGGGGCCCTCCAGATGGCTCAGTGGACTAGAGTGATGTCGAATCAGCAAAGGCTTTTAGAGACAGACCACATGGGTCAAGGGCTGCCCTCCCTCTCACTAACTGTGCCTTCTCTTTTTCTTTTGTAATAACAGAAAACTATTTATCAAAGTTTTTTCAGACATAAGGAATATTATGCTATGGTAGTTTTCTTGCCTTTTTTTTTAATTGAAGTATAACTTGCATGCACAGATCTTAACATTCAAGGAATTCAAAGATCTTAACTTCAAGGAATTCAATGAGTTTTGACAAATACCTTAGTCTGTGATAGTCATCTCCCCTCTCTGAGTCAGTTTTCCATCTACCAACTGGGATAATGTCAACCTTATAGGGTTGTTGCAAGAGAGCAAAGTATTACAACAAGTGGTTAGCACAGTGCCTGGCACACAGCAGGCACTCGTGAATGTCTACCACTATCACTCCTCACAAGCTGCTTGCACACAGTCTTCAACAACAAAAACTTAAGTGAGCATCTACTCTGTGCCCCAGACATGTATGGCCTGCAGGAGACCAAAGGGTAAATCAGAAATGAAGGCTGCCAGTTTCCTTTGGATTTTTAAAAAATATATTTTTATTGATTTCAGAGAGGAAGGGAGAGGGAGAGATAGAAACATCAATGATGAGAATCATTGAATGATGAGAATCGTTGATTGGCTGCTTCCTGCATGCCCCGCACTGGGGATCAAGTCCACAACCTGGGCATGTGCCCTGACCAGAATCGAACCATGACCTCCTGGTTCATAAGTCGACACTCAACCACTGCCATGCTGGCCGGGCACCCTTTGGATTATTAAACTGTGCTGTGATGGGTTCTGTGATAAAAGAAAACACAAGGGACAACAGGAGTTCAAAAAAGGAACCCAGCCCAGCTTTGAGGATCAAAGAGAGCTTCCTCAAGGGGGTGACGCCTGAGCAGCATCTTCAAAAAGCCAACTGTTGAATGAAGAAAGGGCAAGAGGCCTGGGTGCTAGGAGATAAGATTTCAGGCAAAGCAAACAGTATGGGCACAGATCTGATGGTTGGAGGGAACGTGGTGTAGCTGGGGAACTGCAAGTAACAGCCACTGGAGTAAAGGGAGGGTGTGGGGTTCGGCAGAGATGAGTTGGCAAGGCCAACAGGGCAGACCACAAGGGCCTCGAATGCCACACAAAGGAGATGGGCTTGCTCTGAGGGCACACAGAGCCCATGAAGAGGTTTATAGCAGGAATGAACAGTCCGTTTGCTGTGCATTTTAGAAGGTTCTGGCTGTGCTTTTTTCATCCTGCTTGACCCAGTGTATTCTTCATGTACCTCAGTGTACCAGCTCCTTGAAGGCAAGAACCATATCTGAGTTCTCTCTGGAGCCTTTCAGGTCCTTTATGGGAAAAGGGTAGGTTGGGTAAATTAAAATAGTCATTTCTGCATTCCCAGGGCCTGGTTGCAAGAGGGAGGGAGAGTCTCCCAAAGTGAATTCAGCCCAGAGCTCAGAGCCCTCCCATGGCTCCCTGAGGCCAGCACATGGCAATCCCAGCTCCTCAGTCAGCACACAGGGACCACCTCGATCTGGCTCCCTCTCCAGCCTGCCCTTACACTTCAGCTGCTCTGTCTTCCGGTTCCATTAAGGCTCATGCTCTCTCGTGACTTGTGCCTGCCCACGGTGTTATCCACATCATTCCCTCTCCCCGGACTGTCTTCCCCCCTTTACCTCTGCCCAGTTCCTACTCCTCCCTTGGGACTCAGCACAAGCACCACCTGCTTCAGGGAGTCTTCCCTGAGTTCTCCCCAGGTTGGGTGAGGGTCCTCTCAAGACCCCATAATACCAACCATCATTCTATTACCCCGCTGGTAGTCTCTGCCCTGGTCTGTGGGATTTCTGCAGAGACGGGTGGTCTAGTTCGCCTTCGTATCCCCCAAGGCCTGGCAGCACCTGAGAGTGATGAGCTGTGCGAGCCCAGGGAGCAGGGCAGGCTGGGGAAGTCACAGGCAGGGTCCCTAGGACACAAAGGATGTGTCAGAGGAAGGCCCGAAATGAGGGGGAGAGGGCAGGGCAGGGCCTGAAGCAGAGGAGGGTGGGCGTTGTGATTGTGAAAGCTCAGTGTGAGGGACAGTGTGGAGGAAGGCACAGCCCTGGGAGACCTGCCGATTAGGGTGGTGGCTGAGGGAGGGGGAGCAGGGAATGACTGCAGAGATTGAAGAGAAGAAAGGCCCAGACTTTGTGCCTGGCTGTTCGTGGGTGGTAAGGAAGAGGAAGGAGGAAGGAGCGAAAGGGCTCCCGGTGCAGCTCCCCTGGTCTCTAGGGAGAGGGGGAGGCGGCCAGCAGCCAGCTCCAACACCAGTTCCCGTGGACACAACCCCCATGGGCCCTTCCCCCACCAGCGCCAAGCTGCAGCCTCTGACAGCAGCCCCCACCCACCCAGTTTTCCCAAGGGGTGGACTTGACGCTCGGCTGGCTCCGGGCCCACCGCTCCCTCCCGCCGGCAGCTCGGCGCTCGCCAGAAGGGCAGGGGAGGGGCGGCCGCAGGAGCCCTGCAAGGAGGGAGGAAGGGCGGGAGGAGGAAACTGCTTGGCCGACCCCCACCAGGAGCGGGGAGGCGCT
>NW_005871085.1:8628503-8629436 GCF_000147115.1 Myotis lucifugus | reverse complement strand
GGAGGAGGGCGGGTGGAGGAAACTGCTTGGCCGACCCCCACCAGGAGCGGGGAGGCGCTGAAGAAAGGGCGTGACAGACAAAAGAGGAGGAGGAGCCTACAGTGTCCCCGAGCTGTGCAGATGCTAGCCGCCTTCCCCTTCTCTTGCCCACCCCCACCCCCCATTTTAGAGATGGGGGAACTGAGGCAGCAATTTAGGGGCCCAGCATGCAGGTTTCAGTAGACCCATACCCTTCGCTTGGACCCCTCGGCCTAGAGCAGGCACTTCCACCCAAGGCTCAGGGGCCCCCGAGTGGAAGGGCAGACTGGCTCAGCCCGAGGTTCCAGCCCCCCAGTCCCCAAGGGACAGAGGCTGGACTGAGGGGCGCGGCGAGCTCTCACTCAGCCGTGTGACTGTGCGAGGCAAGACCGCTCGGTTTCCAGGTGTAAAATGCCCGAGAACGCCTCTCAGACAAGGAGCCACTGAGGTCAGGGATGGAAAGGGCTTTGTGAACCCAAAAAGCCACAGGACCCCAGGAGGACTGGGCTCAAATCTCAGGTCTTTGCCCTGGGCAAGTCGCACCCCTCTTTGGGCCTCAGTTTCCCCAACTGCACACTGAGACAACTAGGTCCAGTGACCTTAAGAGCCCCGCCATCGGGAGCCTGGAGGATGCACCCACTGCCTGCTAAAGTTTCACATTCTAGAGCAAAGATGCAATCCCCACCCCACATCCAGCACCCCCACATCCACCACCCCCACATCCAGCACCCCCACATCCACCACCCCCACATCCAGCACCCCCACATCCAGCACCCCACATCCAGCACCCCCACATCCACCACCCCCACCCCCGTTACTGACGCCTGGAAGCCCCCCATCCCGGCCGGTCACCCGTGGGCCACCGGTCACTGCAACCTCCCACCGACCCACCAGGCACTCAGTCCAGGACGAGGC
>NW_005871085.1:8626507-8628315 GCF_000147115.1 Myotis lucifugus | reverse complement strand
GGCGGGGGGAGCGGGAGGGGAACGGAGGGAACCCCCTCAGTTGGTCCACGGTTATTGGGGGTGGGGGGGGAGCAAGAATTAAACCCCAACCCACAGCGATTTTTAAAAATTATAATGAACCTTTGAGTTAGGGCCGCAGAACGGGGCCCTCCCCCCAGCCTATTCCCTCCCTTATCCGAGTCGATGAAGTCAAATAATAGGCGCAAAAAAGTGGGGGGGGGGGCAGGGGCACAGGGGTCCAGGTTGGGGCCCCGCGCGGACACAGTTTGGATACTATGGTTACGCGATCCGACCAAACAGCGGAGCCGGACAACAATAGCGGCCGCCGGAGGAGGAAATTCCTTCCGGGGTGGACGGCGCGGGGGGAGGGGCGCCTGGCTGGAACGCCGAGGCGGCGGCTCCGCCAATCAGCGCGCGGCCGCTGGCGGTTTCAAGGTGCCCCGCGCCGCGCGCCCCCCGCCCCCCGCCCCCCCTCGCGCTCCGCGCCGGCCCTGGAATTGCTGAGACGTTTCCCTGCACGCGCCCGGGTAACCCTGCGGGGGCCGCGGCCGGCCGCCCCCTCCCCAGCTCGCCCCCCGCCCCCTCCGGAGCCCACCGCCCCGGGAAGGCCGAGCGTTCCGCTGCAGGAGCTGCTGGCACCGGTGGGAGGTGGGGGAAGAACTCCCTCCACGCCACCCCTTCCATGGGGTGGGTTCCTGCACGAGCCTGTTTTCTATTTTAAAGCTCGTCTCGAGAAAAAATGAGAGGGAGGGAGGGAGGGAGGGAGAGCGAAGGTCCACCCCAACTCATGCAGCCTGGGAGCCTGACCCCTGCCTGGCTGGCCGCGGGGCCGTTATATAACGAGTTGGGTTATTGATATTGGCGTCCTGGCCGGGCATCTGGCACGCAGAGGTGCAAGGGCAAAGCTGGCACTTAGGCCCCCTCCCTGTTGAAGGTACCTGCCCTACCGCGGGTCAGAGGAGCCAGGCTATTCATGGGGTGCCGTGGGGTGACTGTGCCCTCTCCTCCCCCATCTAGCAGGGACTCTGCCCAGGTCCCTCCATTTAGAAGCCCCCCAACTGGCTCCCAAACCTCCCGCCCCCGCCCCCAGCCCCCTTGCAGCCAGGCCCTCCACTGTGCCTGCTGCTCTCCTGCCAGCTGCCCAAAGCCCCAGAGCCGGCGTGCTGGGCACTGCCAGCACCGAGTTGGTCCCGTTCCTTTTTTAAGCTCCCGGAACCGGGTTTCTGCGTGCTGATGCCTCCTGGGCATGGAGCACCACTTCGCTGAGGAGTAGCGCCTTTTTATTCATTGCATATTAAAAGATTCGCTTCTCTGGAAGGATCTAATGTTCAAAAAGTATTTGCCTCTCCCACTCTTTCTCTCCCTCTCTCTTCATATATAGTGGGGATAGCCCTCCAGTCCCTCGTGTGTCTCTTGATAAATAAATAATGAGATTTTATTAATTATGCACGTACACTATCTGCAAGCAGATTGCTATGTCTCTCGATGCTTAATAAAATAAAATAAAATTTTTTTAAAGAAAACCTCTCCACACTGAAGCTGGATTTTTTTTTCCCTTGCAAGCAAACAAAAACTTCAAGGGGCCATATGTCCTCCAAGGAGGGAGAGGAAGGCAGAAGTTGGGGCATGCACGGGGTACGGAGGGAGGGACTAAAAGGGGTTCCTTTGCAGATTTTCAAGGCAGCTGGAGGCGACCTGCTTCCCGTTCACCATGGAGCTGCGGGCCTGAAAACACACCAAGGTTCGCCTGGGCGTCTGTGTGCTGGCCGGGATGGGCAGCTGTTAATAGTAAACAGGGAGCAGGGAGC
>NW_005871085.1:8608362-8624455 GCF_000147115.1 Myotis lucifugus | reverse complement strand
CTGGTCGCACCCAACTGCCCCCCCACAAGCCTGGTTGCTCCTCACGGCCCCCCCGCGGCCTGGTCACCCCACGCAGCCTGCTGTTCAGTCATTTGGTCGTCCCTCACTAACCCCGTTGCCGGCCTGGTCGTAGGCAGCCATCTTGTGAGCATGTGAGGGTTAATTTGCATATTACCTCTTTATTATATAGGATATGTGTGTGTGTGTGTGTGTGTGTGTGTGTGTATTTTTTTTTTCAGAGAGGGAGAGAGAGAAACATCAATGATAAGAGAGAGAATTACTGATCGGCTACCTTCTGCATGCCTCTTACTGAGGATCGAGCCCACAACCCGGGCATGTGCCCTGACCGGGAATCAAAATGTGACCTCCTGGTTCATGGGTCGATGCTCAACCAATGAGCCACACCAACCAGGCTACCAGAGGGCTCTTTCTAAAGCTTAACCTGATTATGGCACTCCTCTGCTTATAAATAAATGATGACCTGAGTTGCTCACATAATCAAAATCCAAATTCCTTAGCATGTTCTTCAAGTCCTCTCGCTCTGGCTGCAGTCCCACTGCCACCTCCCAGCTGATGGATCTTACACTCCAGCCACGTCACCTGGCTGGCTCTTCCCTGAACACACGTTTGTTCTCCATGCCTGTGGCTTTGTGCATGCCAAGCCCTCTCCTTGGGGACACCTCTCTTGGCACTAAAGAAAGGGGTGAACAGGACAGGGTCCCTGCCCTAGAGGAATCTGTATTCTAGAGCTACACTAGCCACTATGCCAGTGGTCCTCAACCTTCTGGCCCTTTAAATACAGTTCCTCATGTTGTGACCCAACCATAAAATTATTTTCGTTGCTACTTCATAACTGTAATGTTGCTACTGTTATGAAACGTAATGTAAATATCTGATATGCAGGATGGTCTTAGGCGACCCCTGTGAAAGGGTCATTCGACCGCCAAAGGGGTCGCGACCCACAGGTTGAGAACCGCTGCACTATGCTAACTGCCCACCACACAGACCAACTGTGCCTGTGAAATGTACTAATCCAAGTCGAGGTGTTCTGTGAGTGCCAAGTACAGGCCAGACTTCAAGGACTTAGTAAAAAAGAAAAAAGTAATAGCTTGTTACTAATTGGTTTATACCATTTCCATGTTTATAATATTTGGGACATGTTGGGTTTAATGAAATGTCTTGTTAAAAGTAGTTCCCTCTGTGTCTTTTTACTTGATGTGCCTCACCTTTGTGAAGTCCATGATATGTCTACAGGACAGGGTTGCCAGGGGCACAGCATGCAAACAAGTGGTTGCAATGATCATGTGGTGGGAGTGAGCAATGATGGAGGGACTCACTGGGTGCTTGAGGCACAAGTGAGGGGGAGATCCCCATCTGGCAGTGGTCAAGTGAGGCTTCCCAGCATAACCACACACCTCAATGAGCACCTGGGTCCAGCTGGCATGCAGTGACCAGTGCTGGTTGAAATAAGTGTAAAAAGGAAGGTGAGGCATCCATTCAGACCCCAGCTCAGCCCTCACCCAGTCCCCTTCCCTGGGAAGCCATCTCTGACTACCCTACCCCCGCCCTTGCCCTGTTAGGTCCTCCTGAGGGCTCCTCAGCCCCCTAGGCTTCCTGTCACAGCACTGAGCGTCTGCCTTGTCATCGCCTCTAATGGCTGTGACCATCTGCCCACCCCTCCCCTGACTCTGAGCCTGAGGACAGTGCCTGCTTCCTCAGAGTGGTGTGTCCCAGGGCACACACAGTTGTGTCCCAGGAGAGATGCTCTGTGAATGTTGAAAGTTGAATTAATTCCTTCGTTCAACAAACATTTATTGACCCTGAGCAACCTTTCCAAGTACATCCTTAACATCCTTCCACCAAGCACATGTACCGACGTAACTGCTGTAACTAACCGAGGCAGGGTTTCACTGATCCCCAACCACAGCCAGGTACTTATGTAGCTTAACTCATTCCACTTTCTCCATGATCCTGTGAGATAGGCTTGATCCATCCGCATACTTGTACAGCTGAGGAACTGAAGAGGTGAAGTGACTTGCCCAAGGCCCAAGTCACAAGGTACGCCTGGATGGAGCTGACATTCACAAATCTAGCCTCCAATTCACAGGCCTTTGGCTCATCCAGGATGTTCCTGGGACTCTCCCAGCTGACCCCTCGCCCTTCTCTCCCCTTCACTCGCTTCCTTGTCTTCTTCTATCATCTCCAGTCTGTGAGACAGCTGAGTTAAACTAGGGCCCCAGCAGCAGGAAGGACCTCCTACCCCACACCCTATGCAGGGGAGGTACCTCCCCCATAGCTGCCTAGGGCTGAGCACCCCACCCCCAGCTGGGGAAAGGAGGAGGGAGGGAAAGAGAAACCCACCGGGGGCCTCTGGGGCACAGCCCTCGAGGAGCCCCGGTGTTTGGTTTCAATTAGGAGGACAAATTCCAGGAAGCCAGGCCAGTGCTGGGGGGATGGGGGTGCGCAGAGCAGGGCTCAGAACGAGGAGGCTCCTGAAATCTGGCCTCAGGAAGAGGCTCCCGCAGGGCAAAGGGCTTGAGGGGCCTGCTGGGAAAGAAGGGCCTGCTGCCCTGGAGGTTGGGAGTCCCAGTTCACAGTTACCCATTTCCAGTGTGCCGTCAGGGTGCTGGACAACGGGCATCAGGTGCCCGGCACGCATTAAGCGCTCGTGGGCTCAGTAAATGGTGACCAACACGTTGCTTCTGTTCAAGCCCACATTGTTCTATAAATTCCAGCTCTGGCCAAAACCGGTTTGGCTCAGTGGATGGAGCGTCAGCCTGTGGACTGAAAGGTCCCAGGTTCGATTCCGGTCGAGGGCATGTACCTGGGTTGCGGGCACGTCCCCAGTGGGAGATGTGCAGGAGGCGGCTGATCGATGTTTCTCTCTCATCGATGTTTCTGGCTCTCTGTCTCTCTCCTTTCCTCTCTGTAAAAAATCAATAAAATATATTTTAAAAAAAATCCAGCTCTGGGGGTGGGGAGGGGTGCCTGGTGGTTGACAATGCAACCTACTGTGTTTCCAGCTGAGGGCTGGGCACTGGGGGCCCACAATGATGGAAGCGGAGAGCTCCTGCACAGCCCAGGGCGACAGGTACGGACGCAGAACTGCGATGCCTATGGCCAATGTTTGAGCAGCACTAAGAGCTGGGCTCTGGGAAGCTCCGAGGAGAATGGAAGACCCAAGAGGGAAGGAACCTCTCTGTCCTGTTCATTCTTGTCTTCTTAGCCCCTAGCATCATGCCTGACACATAGGAAGCACTCAATAGATCTCTGTTGATTGGCTGAGTGATGAACTCTTCTGGGGAATTTCAGGGAAAGCTTCTAAGAAGAGAGGTGCATCTACCCAGGGCTTTAAGAGATGAAGCAAAGCCTGGAGACCAAGAAAGGAAGAAAGGGCATTCAAAGCAAACAGCTGATGGGGATGCAGCAGCACGGAGCACATGGCGAAGTGTTCATTGATTCACTCATTCAACAAATACTGATGCGTGCCTGTGACGTTGCAGGCACTGTGCTTAGCAGATGGCTGTGGCTGGATGGGAAGGGGATGAGCTGGAGGAGGCAGGGGCCAGACCATGGGGGTGGAGTGTGTGTCTTGTAAGGGAGCCAGGACTCTGCTCTGCAAGCTAGGGGGTGGCCCTGCGGGTTTATATCTTCTGGGACATAATCTGGTAACAGAACTGGAGCGTGGGAGTGGAGGGGTCCTGCCACACAGTGAGGAACCTGAGGCTCTGGGCAATGTTGGCCCATGCGCAGGGACAACTGGGTAGATAATGATAGAGCTGGGCCTCTTGTGTTCTACCCACAGCCCAGGGACCCCAACCTCAGCCCAAGTCCTGGGTCCTGGCCTCCAATTGGCTACTATCTTGCTGAATGGCCTTAGCTACATCCCCTCCTCTCTCTGGACCAAAGGGCTTGAACTGAGAAAGAGTCTTCCCCATCGTGGGTCAGGTAGACCCAGTGGATGGGGATGACGCCAGGGAGTGCATAGACCACACAGAACATCCAACCTCAAGCTCACCTCAGGGAAATCATTCCTTTTCAGTTCTTGCTTCTGATTAAGTCAAAGAGAAGGAGAATGGCCCAGTCTGAGGCTGATGGTTGTGAGAGAGAAACATTGATTGGTTGCTTCCTGTACACACCTTGACCAGGAATCAAACCTGCAACCTAGGTATGTGCCCTGACCGGGAATCGAACCTGCAACCTTTTGGTGTAGTACAGGACGGCGCTGCCATCAACTGGGCCACCTGGCCAGGGCGAGGCTGGTATGTCTTCAACGCCTCTCTGCCACTTGCTCATCACTCTTTATAGCAAAGAGAGAGGCCTCCTAGCAAGCAAGACTACCTAAGCTAGAATTGTTTTGTTTTCATGGAACTTATTTTTATATTTACCTTCTGTTTTTAGAAAGCCAAAATATTGAGAGTACAGATACAGTTTCCTTGTTAGTTTTTTGTAAAAGTGAGTTCATTTAAAGAAAACACTGAGCAGATGAGGTAAGACGATCCGATCCGGCAAAAACTGTGAAGGAGATAATGACAGGACTTTAGGGAACTCCTGGGTGGGGCACCTCTGACTTCAGTTCTAACATCAGCCATTTTCCCAGGGAACTGATTAGAGTCTAGGTGCTGTTGTTCTTTTTTTTAAAAGAGGGAGAAGGTTGGAATTTCATCAGGTATTTTATGAATCTACTCTATTTACCAAGGAATGTCCCTCAGCAAGCTTCAATGTCAGCTGCATCACCTTGGCCATGACCTCTGTGAAGGTGGGGGGCTGGTCCTGAGCCACAGTCAAGCTCTTTCTCCTGATTCTGGAGGTGACCTAGGGAAGGACTCGGGGACTCCCACACCCCCGGAGTCAAGAGCAGCTGTCAGGGGGGCCCTTAGGGGAATGTCTGACCTTGCAGCCATTTGGGGAGCAGGGCCAGTGAAGGCAAACACTGTGCCAGGACCCCCTTCGCCCTGGGATAAAGGTGCAGCCCCTTCACCTTTCTTTCTTTCAAGATTCTTCAGTGTCATCCCCAGTGTCTTTGCATGGGCCTCACCTACATGGCTGATTCTTCCCCTTCAAGCTCCCTTGTCACCATTTCTGGGAGCTCTCTCTCAATCTCTCCAGTCCCCCAGCCCCCGTCTGAGCCAGGGCCTCCCGTGGGATCACAGCTTCCTTAACATCCCAGGTCTGGGCACTGTAGGTCATGTTGTCTATTTGTGTGCCTACTGTCCCGATCTATGGGGAGATAGTGTCTGTTTTGTCTCCATATCCCAGCACCCAGCACAGGGTCTGCAGCAAGGAGGTACACAATAAAGCTTTGCTGAATTAAAGATGGTACTTTTAATATATTTTCTTTAAAAAAATTTTTTTTTATTGATATCAGAGAGGAAGGGAGAGGGAGAGAGGGAAACATCAATGAGAGAGAATCACATGCCTCCTGCACGGCCCCTACTGGGGATTAAGCCCGCAACCGGGCATGTGCCCTTCACCAGAATCGAACCTGGGACCCTTCGATCCACAGGCCGACAGCTCTATCCACTGAGCCAAACTGGCCTGGGCTGAAGATGGGATTTTTAATGCACAGAGTGGTGACATCAGTTCCAATCCCCTCTGGGGCCTTTCATGGGCTTCCTCTTCCTCTGCCGAGTCTCCTGTAGGGAAAGGTGCCTGTGAAGAGTAGTGAGAGGCAAGGGAAAGGCCAAGATATAACACCAGGGAGGTGGGGGTTCAAATCCCGTTTAGCTGTTCAACTGATTCAGCTTAGTCAGAGTATTCTCGTGAGTGAAGGGGAATTCCCACCAGAGGCAGATAGGGTGTGGTGAATAAATGAGATAATTCGAGAAAAGCAACATCCACAGGTCAGGTACACATGTGCTTATTAAATTATGCACGTGTTAGAACTGTAGAAAGTGCAGAAAGCCCAGATGCCTAGGGAGAACAGGAACTCATTCCACCCAAGGGACTGAGGCAGGGGAAGCTCTCCACCTCAGGGGACTTTTGAATGGGGCTTTGAAGGATAAATAAAAGTTCCCTATAAGTCATCAGGAAATTGAAATAAGAAGGCTGAGGGTCCACAGGGAGTGTACTCTGAGCCTCTCCATGGACCTACAGCAAGAAGAATATTGGTTAAGAAGGAAGGACTTCTCATCCCAGAGCTTTGGGCATAATTCTAGTCCACGATTTGACTAAAGGTATAAAATGGCCTAAGAAAGGTCAAGGGCCCCCTTCGCCATAAATCAAAGGCCAACTGGTCCATCTCTCCATAGCTAAGCCACACAATTACTTTTGTCCCTAAACCTTGAGTCCCACCTTGAGTGAGTAGGAGAAGGAGGGATGCTCCCCCCGCACCCAATGCCTGGGTTAGTAGCCAACAGGCTGGGCCCATGGCCAATCAACCCCCTTCCCTCCCTCTCCAACAGCCTGACCCCCACCCTGCCTGGGTCCTTCATTTGTCCCTGAAGCCTTGACCCAGGGCGGTGACACCACATTGTTAAGTAAGCCAGCCTGGGGAGGGTCAGAAGGAGGCAGGGTCCACGTCTTAGGTCAGAACTCTGCCTTTCCTTCCCTAGTGGGTTCTTCCAAAACTAGACCTTAGACCTTGGGGGAGGAAGGAGAGTGCGGATGCTTCTGTGTGTGTGACAGTGTGCATCTCTGTGTGGAGAGAGGGAGGGAGGGTGGGAGGGAGAGCAGAGCCTGGGAGCGTGTGTGTATGCAGTGTGTGTGTGTGGCTGTGTGACTGCATGACTATGTGCGAGAGAGATTGGTGTGTGTGTGTGTGTGTGTGTGTGTGTGTGTGTGTGTGTGGCACTTCAGCCAGCAGCAAGCTGTACCTTAAAGGCACAGACCTTGCCTCTGCCCTGCTCCCCTCCGCACCTCCAGCCTTGGCCAGCATCACCTCCCACCACCATCAGCTGGGAACCAGAGCTGGCCTGTCCCTGGTGACTCCTGCCTGAGGAAAGAGAAGCCAGCCCAGCCCCCTCAGACACACCCCCTCCCCGCCACTGCAGAGGCTGGGAGAGCTCAGAAATGGGTCCTACCGTAGGAAGGAGAAAGGGGCTTTATTCCCGAGGAAAGCTGGGCCTCCCTGAGGACGGGGGGCTGGGGAGGGGGGGGAGGAGGCCCAGCTCTGGGGCAAGACTGCCTGGTCGGGGTCCCAGCTCTTCACCTACTAGGGGTGGGGCATTTTGCAGGCCAGGGGCACCCGCACAAAGCTGTGCAGCAGGCAGGGGTGGAGACCGCGAGGGTGTGGGTGGTGCAGGACAACCACCAGGGTCTCTGCGGCGGACGGGAGGCCCCTGTCTCAGGTCTGCGCTCAGGCAGCCTTCCTGCCATCTTGGCAGCTGGGGCTTGCACAACAGCACGCGGGGGTGTTTGTTTTCTTCCCACAGCAACCGCCCCTCCCCCGCGCTCACACCCGGTCTGGGCTCCGAGGCGGGAGGTGCTGGGTGGAGCACGGAAGGCTGAGACCTGGCGTCCCGTCCTGCCTCCACCTCCCACTCCCTGTGTGGCCCTAGACGGGCCCCTCGCCCTCTCTGGGCCGCCGTTACCCGCTCTGTATAGCGACACGGGCCGGAGACCCCACCAGCTCCCCTAAGTCTAACCTCCCCAGGTCCTGAGTCCTAGGAGGGGCGTCATTTGATGAGAAAATGCCTCCACTTAGGAAAAGGATGAGGAATCACCCAGCTCTGCGTCCTCCGACCCTATCCCGGAGCCACAAGAAGTACTGGCCCCGAGTGTCCATGAACCCCCGGGCCCCCCTCACTTCCTCCGAGGGGAGCCGGGGCAGTGATCCGCCGAGACGCACAGGGGACAGGGGGTGACAGCCGGAGCCTGGACGGCAGCGCTGGTCCCCCGGCCTCAGCCTCCAGCGGGGGGCAGGGTCCGGGCCGCCAAGAGCCGAGGGAGCCCGGAGGCCGGGAAGAGGAGGGGGAACCGGGGGCGCGCCCACCGCCCGGGCCCCCCGGGCCCCTTCCGGCCCCTCCCCCCGCCCGCGCACCGTCCCGCCACCTGCTCCCCCGCCCGCTGGGGCGGGGCCGCCGCCCCGTCTCCTTGGCAACGCGCGGCCCCGCGGCTGCCCTGGCCTCCCTGCAGCCGCGCAGCCCATCTGGCCCCAAGCCCGTCCCAGCTGGGCTGCCCGAGGCCCCGACCACCGGGGAGGGGGCCCTCACAGCCCCGCAGCAAGATCTCCAGGCGTTCGGCTCCTACCGGTGCCAGCTGAGTTCATCCTGATGGGTTAGGAGCCACCCTACCCTTAGGACCTCACATTCCAGAGAGCCCCCCCAATATCCACCCAGTGGGGCAGGGGCCATCTCAGGATCAGAGGCCAGCTTTCTGGAACTAGCCACCTGGGCTCAGATCCCCAAATAGTGTGACCCTGGGCAATTTACTTAGCCTTTTTCCCATCGGAAAAATGGAGGTGATCATAGAACCTGCCTCATAGGCTGGTTGTGAGGATTACATGAGTCAATAAAGAAAAATACATGCAGTTAGCACTCAGCAAATAGCTATTGTTATTACTGCAGATGGCAAGTGCTGTAAGAGAGGTCTTTGGGGGTTCAGAGTAGGGGTTCTAACCCAGCCTGGGGGCAGCAAGGGAAAGCTTCTTAGCTGGTTGGCATCTTGGGGAAGTAGCAGTTAGCCAGGAAGCCAAAGGGAAGAGGGACTAGCAGCAGCAAAGACACAGAGGAGCAAAACATCAGGGGTGCTGGACAGGATGGGGAGACTTGCAAAGGCCTTCAGTGTTGCTGGAGAGTGTGGAAGAGCTTGGCTTTCAGACAGGACACTGGGCCAGGAGCACTGAAGGGTTTTGAACAGAGGCATGGCATGCCCCTCGTTTTCCTAGAGATTACTCCAGCTGCCATACTTGCCATGGCTTGGGGGTCCAGTGGTCCTTTTGAGAACTGATGGGGCCTGAACTAGAGGACATGCAGGGTCAATGGAAGGTGGGGACGGATGGATTCCTAGCTAATAAGGAAGCAGACCTGGCAGGATGGTGACCTATGGATTAGACGTGACTGGAGAGGACAGAGGGAGTCCTCTTAACTCCATTTGCGGGAGTTAAGAATGAATATGGACACTTAGGGTGTTAGCTTGGGTACTGGGAGGGTGGCAGGGCCAGAAAGAGAGGTAGGTCTGGGGTGGGAGGAAGATGATGAGCTGTGAGGGTATAGCAAGGGGGTGGGAGGTGCTGCTCAGCTTGACAACATTTGAGCTTGGAGTGGACCAGCGTGGGAGACATCAGTGCCTGGATGATCACAAACCCTGCCATGGCCTGAGAGTTGCGCCAGGGTCAGCAGGGGAGGGGGGCCTCACCTGGCCACTTCCTCCTGCACTGAGAAGAGGACTTAGGCTTCAGGATTTTAAGAAGGATTCTAAAAGTTAAATCTAAGTTTCGTTTCCCTGGGTCCAAAGAAATTCAGGAATTCTGACCCAAGTTCTATGTGTGTCATTATCTCTTTCTGAGTTTTGGGGGGTTTGGAGAGTGGTTTGGGGTGAGGGAGAGGCAGAAGAGTACAAGGAGATAGCTGCTATCTGATAGCATGTCGTGCCAGTCTGTCCCAGCTCTGTTGTTTGCCAGCTGGGAGGTCTTGGGCAGCTCTTCCTACCCAGCCTCAGTGTCCTCCTAGCCATCATCCTACCGTGCAGGGTTATTGTAAGAAGTGAATGGGATGCTGGACACAGAGCTCCAGCATGGCCTCTGGCCATGTTTGTTAAACATGCAAATTCCAGGATCTTCTCCAACACAGAGAAATATGCATTTCCATGGGTAGGCCTGGGAATCTATAGGTAAAACTGGCCCATCTTTGGGTCAGAGTCTCCAACGACCACCCTGGGACTCCTCTGGCACCGGCCCACCCCTAACATTCGCAGCCTGAGTTCAAATGGCAGCCCCCCTGCCAGGTTCCTCCTCCTCTTCCCACCTGCTTCATTCCTACTGCAAGAGTCCTTGTGTGCAGGACTCAGGCTTCATGTCTAAACTCCCAGGCACACCTGCCCCCACCCCAAACAGCTTCCTTGTTCACCCCTCAGGCCTAGGATTGCACATGCCTACTGCACAGTCCCCTGGGAGGACAGACTCAGGGATTCCAAATCCCAGATCCTAGAGAACAATCAAGAATGACAAGCTTGGGCTCCAGATGGGCATGTCCCCTTGGCCCCATGTACACCTCACCTTGCAGGGAGAAGAGGGGCGGAGGATGGCAGAGGGAAATCCTATACAACAGAATTCAGAGCAGAGGCCCAGCTTCTCTGCCTCTGTTCCTATCAGCCTTTCCCACCAAGGCCCTCTGGCCTGCCCACTGGTTCCCAGCAGCCATAGCATGGAGGCTGCAAGCTTTTGTCCATTTGCAGGGCCCCTGCCCAGCTGAGGTCACCTCAGACTTTGCCTCCAGCCTCTGCTGGCCCTGAGAAATACAGGGTCCCCAGGCCTCCCACACAGCCGCCATCACAGCCCATATGTGCCCAGGCCCTGGCTTGTCACAGAGGTTAGATTATTATTCTCCTTTAAAAAAGAGGAAACAGAGGCTCAGCGAAGGCAAAGGAGGAATTCTATTACAGAGCACCTCCTGAATGCCAAGGGCTGAGGCTGATCTTTTTTGAAGACATGTCCACACAGTACCCCTGTTCGTATTATCCCCAACGTCCAGGTGCGAACACCGTGGCTCGGGAAGGAAAGGTGACTGGCCCCAGGATCACCTAGTTCAGTGGTTCTCAACCTTCCTAATGCCGCGACCCTTTAATACAGTTCCTCACGTTGTGGTGACCCCCAATTTCATTGTTACAAATTGAACATAATTAAAGCATAGTGATGAATCACAAAAACAATATGTAATTATATATGTGTTTTCCGATGGTCTTAGGCGACCCCTGTGAAAGGGTCGTTCGACCCCCAAAGGGGTCGAGACCCACAGGTTGAGAACCGCTGACCTAGTTGGTAGAAGGCAGAGTCAGAAATCAGTCAGACCCCCGGGAAGCATAGTAGGCCTTCAGTAAAGTCTGGCAAGAGGAGCTGAAGCTGGTTAGAAACCTGGGCCTGCCATTTCCTGTGAGGGCCATGGAATGTGAGGAATGTTCACCCCCAGGGCAGCGCTGTGGGCAAGGTGACCTTTGGGGAGATAAAGTCAAATTCCAGGACTCAGAAGGAGGCTAGCTGAGGTGGACCCCGGGTGGTACCGCCAGGGACCAGGACCAGCTGCAGCCAGGCCCCCGCCCCCCAAACCCCTCCCCAGCTGCTACACCTCCGCCCCTGCTGTTCCCTCAACTGGAATTTCCTTTCCCCCACTCTGCCAAGAACACCTCCGCGGCTAACCCTCTAACCCTGTCCCCAACTGTCGCCTGAACATTTCCACAGGGAGAGCCCTGGGAACCTCAGCCATAGCTAAACTCACCACGCGCCCTGACGACCTCCCACCCCTCCCTGGGAGTGCCGCCTCCATGCCCCCGCTTGATTGCTCAGATGTTGGGGTGCTAGCCTTGCCCCTTCCTTCCCCCTCCCACTCCCTTCAAACTCTACCTCTCCTTGCTGCCCTCCAGTCTCAGACCCTCCAACCTTGTCTCCACATGGCAGCCAAGGCGGAGTTGCCAGACATAGCAAATGAAAATACAGGTGAGGACTGAAAAAGATAAAAAAACGCAGGACTCTCGGTTACATTTGAATTTCAGGTAAACAATGAGCTATTGTTTAGGATATTGCATTGGACATACTTATGCTAAAAGATATTGGCAGGTTACATCATACTCTGCCCACCAGTTGGGGGAAGGGAGGATCTATCAGATGTTATTTGTTGTTTACCTGAAACCTTACAGGGCATCTTGTATTTTACCGGGCAATCCTAAAATGGAGTGTACTTCACCACTCTCCAGTGTTCCCTGGGACAGAGGATGGAGAAACGCCCATGCTTGGAGCACACTTTCCCCACTCATCCTTCTCTGCCTCCCTCCAGCTGCCTTTCAATTCTCAGAAATCACCTCCTCTAGGAACCCTTGGGAACAGCCATGAACTGGGTTAGGGGCTTCTCTGTGCCATTAGAGGCCGCCATACTTCCCTTATGAGAACCTTACGTGCCCCGCTGGTCCCTCATCACTAAGAACTCATGAAACCAGCATCTTTTTTGCCCACTATGTTCACTCCCCAGCCCCTAGCACCTCACATGGCATTTAGAATAACTTGCTGTGGAACCCATTGCCTTCTCTGGGTCTCAGTCTCTCCATCCATATGAGAAAGGGTCGTCTAAGATGGTCTGTGAGCCCTGGCCGGTTTCGCTCAGTGGATAGAGCGTCGGCCTGTGGACTGAAGGGTCCTGGGTTCGATTCAGGTCAAGGGCGTATGCCCGGGTTGCCCGCCGATCAATGATTCTCTCTCGAAATTGATGTTTCTATCTCTCTCCCTTCCTCTCTGAAATCAATTAAAAAATATATTTTATAAATAAATAAATAGATAAATAAATAAATACAATGGGTCTGTGAGGCCCCTTCCAGCTCTGATGCCTGCCCATTGCAGCCTGACCATGCACTTTGACCCTGGAGGTCCTGGGTGGGGGCATCATAGGAGAGAACTCTGAACTCAGCTTGGAGGACCCCAGGCCAAGCCCCAGCTCTGCCTATATGTGGCCTCGGCAGGGTTCCACCCTCTCTCAGCTTGGCTCTCCTCCTCTGCCAGGTGCTATACTTGTGGGGATCACACAACCCACCCGGAATAACCCGGTAAGGTTGTTAGGAGGTTGATATCAGAGGTAAGGTGTGCAGCACAGCGCAGGGCACGTTGGAGGCTTTCAAAGAGCAGAGGTGACTGCCTGCTCTTCCCCTCAACTGGGAGGCCTGAATCCCCAGGAGGGGCCCTGAGAAGCTGTAAGAGCTCCAGGCGGAGGAGGGAGGATGGGGAGGGAGGGAGAAAGGAGCTGGGCTGGGAGCATTCAGGCAAGACTTTAAATCTGGTCTTAGATATATATATTTATTTATTTTTAAAGGGCCTAAGCATTTTCTTAGAGAGACCCAGGAATCAATCCAGCCGACAGGGAGACACAACCTGAAGTCCACTCCCCACTCATTTGTGGGGGTTAATTTTCTGCCTAAATGGGGGTGGGGTGTGGGGGGGAACATGTGGGTTGAGGGAGAGCAGCCTGAGACACCTGGGTCCAAGGAGACACCCAGAGGGGGTTTTGTCCAGACTTATTGCTCCCATAATCTCTGGACTCCCCAGGCCACCCCAAGTAAACATGCTTGAGTGAGAACAGGGTGCTCACTGGCTTCAAGACAAGCTTTTCCAGCACCCCTTCCCAGCCCCCTTCCAACCAGTGGGCCCATGAGCGGGGAATCCTGGCAGGACCCTGGGGGTGGCCCTACTCCGTGACCTTGCTCTCCCAGTGCTTGGGCGGGGCCTTCCCACAGTCCAGGTTTGTCTTTTTTAAATGTATTGATTGATTTGTTTTTTAGGGAGAGGGATAGAGAGATAGAAACATGGATGAGAGAAGCATTGATCAGCTGCCTCCTGCTTGGCCCCTACTGAGGATCGAGCCCAGCAGCAGCCCGGGCATGTGCCCTAACTGGGAATTGAACCAGTAACCTCTTGGTTCATGGGTTGACACTCAACCACTGAGCCACACCTGCTGGGCTAGTTTTATCTTCCCATCTGGACAATTTGGGGCAAGAAAGGGAGATGCTGGCTTTCAGGTCAGATAGTCCAGGGTTCTGGAGGGTGAGACTACAGTGAGTAACTCAAGTGCTATGAGCCCCCCGGAAATGAATCCTTAACAGGAATCTTAACACAAGGCTCTCTTCCTGCTCTTCCCTGCCTCCTTTCTCTTCCTGCTCCCCTGCCTGTCTCTCCCAACCAGCCCCTGCAGAACTAGCTTCCTGTAGCCGATTAATCAGGCCTGATCTGACCTCAAGGCCAAAGAGGGGGAGGGAGGGAGGGAAGGAGGAAGGGAGGGAGGAGACAGGAAAGGAGACCTGGTCAGCTCTGCTCACCTTTGCCTCCATTGTCTCCTGAAGCCCTCAACCACCCCACAAGGCAGAAGCTATTTACAGGGGAGCAAACTCAGCCTTCGAGAGCCCAGACGTTAGTTCTGACAGACACCACACAACTGGTAGGGAGCCGGCTTTCATGCTTCCCCTCCTCATTCTAGGGCTCTAAGGTGAAATCCAGGAACTTAAACTGACCTGAGGAAGAAGACGGTCTCTCACATCCTGAGGCTGTGAGTCCTGGAAAAGGTCACTTCATGAAGCCAGAGCCAGTGGGAGGACTGGGCTGGCCAGTCCCCAAGGGGCTGTGTGACCTGAGGCAAGTCACTTCCCTTTTTTTTTCCCTTTGGGCCGCAGGCCCCACTTCACCTTTCTGAGGATCCCTTTGTCCAGTTAAAATCTGAACTGGAGTGCCCTTTGCCTTCAGGGGAAAATTGGTAAAGGCCTGGGCTTTGGAGCAGATGATTTCAAATCCTGGTTCTGCTCTTCCTTAGTTGAGTGGCTAGACTGGTCTCTCTGACCATACATGGGGTTTTCTGAGGATTGGGAAAGACAAGGTACATAGGAAGGACAGTGCAGGGCTGGCACCGTGGAGGGCTCCACAGTTGGTGGGAGGGAAACCCAACGAGAAAGCCTGTGACTGTCATCTGTGGGACCCAGGCCTACAAGGTTCCCACCGCCTTGCTATGGGACTAGGCAAGTGGCTTCCCCCCTAAGAGGCCAAAGCACTCTTGGGCCTTGGAGGGCAGACGAGAGACTCCTAAGTGTGACCTTTCGGCCTCTTGGACCCTCAGAGAGTGGACCCTCACCCATTCTACCTGGTCCTGGCCCTACACATCCATCCTGCTCCGTTCTTCTCCGGGCCAGCCCAGGCTCTGCCTCCACCCACCCCCTGGACAAAAGGGCCATTTGACATTCTTGGTTGGTGCAGACTCATTCTGTGAGTGTAGGCCCACCAGGCCTTGCAGATGGGACCTGCCACCTTCCCCCCAGTGGTCCCCTCTCCAGAGAGCTTTGCCCTAAGTCTAAGAGAACAGAGGGAGGGATGGGCTTTCACGGACAGAGCCCTCTCTCAGAACGTGTTCCCCACCCCCATCATTCGGACTGGCAGGAAGGAAACCAGGTGGGGGAGGGGAACTGGAGAATTGTCCAAGGAGATTGCCCTTTGTGACAAGTCAGAGATTGGGGCAGGGCCTAAATTGGGGCTAAAACCTAGTCTTCTTCTGGCTCCCAGGGAAGGGTTCTTTTCATTAATGGTTTCTTAGTGTATTTTAAAGACACTGGTCCCAACCTTGCCCTGGTTTGCTGTGTGACCTTGGGTGAGTTCCTTCCCCTCTCTGGGCTTTGGTCTCCCTTGAATAAAGTGAAGAGAAAGATCTGAAAGATCTGGCAGGGGAGATCTCCTGAGCCAGACCCTGGCCAGGGCCTGGGATACCAAAGACGAGCAATCCTCCCAGAATCTGGTTCTAGAATCCCATCAGAAAAGAGCACAAATGACTCTTGAGGTGAGAGTAATGCTTCCATGACAGCAGGACCCCCTCCCCCCAAATGGTGGAGAGCTAGCCTCCGTCCCCTCAGTCCTGTACAACCTCCAAAGCCCTCTACCCTCTTCATCTACTCATAGGCGTGCGAGACAAACGAAACCAGATCGTGCTCCCTTTTCACAGAATATAAGGCTGCAGGCGCACAGAGGACAGGCCCTGACCTGCCCTGAGAGTGGGGGGTCTGGAAAGTGCACAAGGGATCTGTGTGAGCAAGGGAGAGGGCAGTGACACACCTCCCATGGCGGGTTTGGCTGGAGCTCGGGGTGTGCCGGGGGAGTGGCTGCCCTGGCTAAGGAGTCCGTCCTATGGGTGCTGAGGACCCCAGGGGGGCGGGGGGGCGGGGGGGTCTGCCAGCCGGTGGTCATTCTCTCCCATTGTAAGAAAGCGAATGAATGTGGGGGCCCGGACAGCTGTACACACAGGTACCTCCTGACAAAGGGGCCATGGAGCCTTCGTGGGGGAGGGGAGCAGAGCAATTCCTTCTCGGGAAAGAGGGGAAGTGAGAGGGGAGATGAAGCAGGGAGAGGAAATGAAAGATTAAGTGCATAAAGGCCATAAAGCTCAGGACGTCAGGCCGGATGATTCCAGTTATAGATACATTTATG
>NW_005871085.1:8605934-8608245 GCF_000147115.1 Myotis lucifugus | reverse complement strand
CCCCCCCCCCCCTACCTACCCCCAACTCCTCCGGCTGGCTGACAGCCCAGCTGGAAGCAATTGTGGGAGCCTCCAGCCTGGAGAGCTGCATCCCACAAAGGGCCCTGGTAAATAGCAGCCCACACCCCAGACAGCCTGCAGCTCCCCCTCCTTGCAGCCCCTGCCCGGAAAATTTAAAACAACTGCTCGACACAGTCTTAAATCCTCCAGGAAGGAGCTGGGGTTGGCAGGCAGGAAGCATGAGGCTGGCCAGGGCCCTGCCTGGAACTCCCTCTCTCCCCAGCTCCCACCCTGAACTCCCCTGAAATACCACCTACACCCCCCCCCCCAAGTCTTGCCATGGGCCTCCCAGGCCCCAGGCTCCCCAGGCTGGCCTTCCCTGCAGGGCACTCAGCTGCAGCTTGTAGGAATTGTCAGGTAGACTGCGAACATCCAGCACACGGAGCGGTCTTGTCCCGGTCGTGTCCCCTGCGTGTCCCCAGCCCTGGGCCTGCTACGGAGTAAATACATAGTGTATATATGAAGAACGAATAAATGAAGCCACTGGGTGACCCGAGCCATCACGCTGCTTTGGGGGCTTCGGTTTTCTCATCTATCAAATGGGCATGATAACTTTTACCCAGTCTCAGTCTACTTCCCAGAGTCGTGAGGGTTAAGGAAGAACCTTTGTGCAAGTATTGTATTAACCGCCTGGTTGATGAGTCACAATGATTTCATTCTTGCCTTCCTGGCCTCAGTTTGCTTGTTTGTAAAACGAGGGCCAGAGTTGTGCTAGCTGGGGTCCCTCACAGCTTTGATGACGGTCTGGGGAGGCCTAGACTCTCCTAGGCTCTGTGAGTGCCAGCTGGGCGGTTGGAGGAGGGCAGAGGGTATGGTGTCAGGGAAGGAGCCCAGCCTAGGGTTCAGAAGGCCACTCTTTTCGCTCCAGCATGAGCCCTGATTCACTGTATGATCTTCTCTGGGCCTCAGTTTCCTTTCCTGTGAAATGGGAGTGGGTGGACACAGGATGCCTGAGGTGACCTCTGGTCTTCCAGTTCTATGACAACAGGACGCTACCCAGAGGGCAGTGAGGAGCCATGCTCAGAGCAGGTCAGCCCTGTCTCAGAGCTCACTCCCGCAGCAGTGAGGGTTAGAGAGAGAAGGCTGGGGAGTCTGGAGTCTGGAGACCTGGGAGGGGGCTGCTGCCTTTGCCCAGGGGGCAGAAGATAGCAGCCTCCAGATCTTTCCTCATTCTGTGCCCCATGCCGGCTGCCCTGCCTCTTCCCAGTATCTCCAGCCGTTTTTACCCCCTCCCTCACCCTTTCCTATCTCCAGCTTTTTAAAACTCACCCATCTTTAAGACACAGTTCAGGGACCACCACCTCCTCCTGCTCCTCCTCTGTAAGGTCTTCCCAGATTATCTCTGATGCAGTTAATCTTCTCTGCCACTCACTTTCCCAGCTCTGGGTACCTTCATCATGGGACCAATTGGAATGACTGTTGTGTGTATGTAATACATATGCGTGCATGAGTGCTCTCTCCTGGGCTGTGAGTTCCTGAGGTCAGGGAGGCCCCCATCACCTGGCCTGGCCCAGAGGAGGTACTCAGTAGGGGGGAGACTGGGCTCCAGCCCTAGCGTAACTGCTAAGAGCCGTGTGACCTGGGGCAAGTCATGTCTCTCTGGACCAAGGTCCCGCGTGGCCACATAGCACTTATCTCTATTATTCATTCTCAGGTCAGGACTCTGAAGGGAGGGCCCACCCTGGGCCTCTTCCGTGGCACCTCCCCTCAGCATTCCCTTCCTGTGCCCTGGATCACAAGGGTCTGCTCCAGTGTGATTCCCACCGGAACCTGAGCTCACTGAGAACCTCGTCGCTGGGACCTCACAGTGCTCCGCACACGGGTGGCTCACAGGCCCATATAAAGAGGCGCTTGTCCACTCCTCAGCCCCCAGAGAGGGAGCAGTGGGATCTCCATAAACCTTGCAAGAGGCGAAGAACATTCACTGCCCAAGTCCAACTGCAGCCTTGCTTCTGTGTCCCCACCCTCTTGCCTAGCCATCCTCCAGGGGCTAGGCTGGCCTCCCCAGAGAGGTGTGGGAAAGGGGTGCTGTCAACCCCTAAAAGCAGATGGATCTGGAGCCAGCACTGCTCTGCCCCAGGCAAGCCCTGTGCGAATCTCAGCCAGAATCCCCCTCCTGCTCCCTCACCCCCACCCCCACAGGCTGGGACAGACCTCAGCCAGCAGGCCTCCCAGCTTTGATCATACAGGGCAAGCAGCCAAGGCGGCTGCAGGCTCCATCCTCCCAGGAGGCCCCAGCTCAGCCAGGGTC
>NW_005871085.1:8603751-8605053 GCF_000147115.1 Myotis lucifugus | reverse complement strand
TGGGCCACGAAGTTTCAATCGCCCTGTTCGTGCGTGCCCGCACGTGGTATTTTGTGGAAGAGCCACACTCAAGGGGCCAAAGAGCCGCATGTGGCTCACCAGCCGCAGTTTGCTGACCACTGCCTTAGCCTGACTGGGGCACAGAAAGAAGGCCAGTATGACCAGAGTGTGCAGGGAAGGGAGAGGCACGGACAGCAGTCAGAGAGGCAGGCAAAGGCCACCAACCCAGAGGGCCTTGGGAGCCAGGAGCTTGGAGTGTGAAGGGCACCCCTCCCCCCTCAGGGCAGTAAGAAGAGAGGGATCTGGCAATCACTTGTTATCATTACTCTGGCTTCTGGGTGGGGAATGGGATGAGAAGGGAAGGGGGACTGGGAAGCAGTTGGAAATGGTGGGAGGGGTCTAGGTGAGGTCGCTGGTGTTTAACTAGGGCAAGGACAATCCTGTCTTAGTTAGATGAGTAAGAATTGAGGGAGGCCCGGATGAGACAGGGCCTCGAGGAGAGGGCTCCAGGTAACTCTTGGCTGTCATGGGAGGTTGTGGAGATGCTTCTAGCATCCGGAGTGATGTTAAGCCACATGACTTTGATTTTCCCAACCTTAAGGTCCTGAAATTTGTGGACTGGGGAAGGCAGCTCAGAGACTCCTGAGCAGGAATCCCCTTTCCACAGTTGTTGGCCAGTGCCGATGCCGCCCCCACTGTGCCTGCTGGGGATGAGGCGCTCCCCCTCCCCATGGAACTCTGCTGGAAAGTTCTGAGAGCTGCCTCCTTGCAGCTATTCACAGGGGTCCCTGCTCTGTTCTGGGTTACCAAACCAACCACCTCTGTTCCCTCTGCCCCCAAAGCCCCCCAAAGCTGTGGACATGGCTCCTGTCTCCACTTCCACCCCATGTCTCCTTACTTTATGAGTTACCCATGGGCAAGCCTGGCTCCTTGCCTGCCCATGAGTTCATGCTGTGAAATGCATCTGATTCCAGACAGGTCTGGAGAGAAGTCATTTTGTAGAATTTGTAGAAGTACATTTTCTTCCTCGGCCTGATGCTGGTGGAGGCAACACCAGGCTGGGAGTTAGGACAGCTGGGTTCTAACCTGCCTATGTGACCTTGGGCCAGTCACTTCTACTTTCTGGACTTCAGTTGCTCCTTCGTAAATGAGGCTGGCCAACTGGCCAACTGAGCTGAACCAAAATATCGTGAGTCCATGTATAGATTTGCCCTTGTTTGTTCTTCAAAGCCTGAGCCAAGGAATTTTCTGTTTCTTGTTCCTAATGACTCCTGAAGTCAGAGAATTCCAGAATGTTGGGGC